>NC_057798.1:801895821-802037725 GCF_018294505.1 Triticum aestivum
AGAAACTTTGGCTGTAGTGCACGATTTTACATTTTTTACTGGAACGTCAAATGGTTGTGATTCCTTTTGCACTGTCTTTCTGCACAAATTGTAAATTTTTCCTAATTGTGGTAGAATTTGTGGGGTACCAGAAGTATAGTGACTGTTCATATTGCTACAGACTGTTCTATTTTTGACAGATTCTGTTTTTGATGCATAGTTTACTTGTTTTGATGAATCTATCAATTTATATTAGTGGATTAAGCTATGGAAAAGCTATATTACATTAGACACAATGAAAAAACAAAATGTGAATTGGTTTGCAACAGTACCTAGAGTAGTGATTTGCTTTATTATACTAACGGATCTTACCGAGTTTTCTGTTGAAGTTTTGTGTGGATGAAGTGTTTGATCGAGGAGGTCTCGATATGAGGGAAAGGAAGAGAGGCAAGAGATAAAGCTTGGGGATGCCCAAGGCACGCTAAGTACATATTCAAGGAGACTCAAGCGTCTAAGCTTGGGGATGCCCCCGAAGGCATCCCCTCTTTCTTCAACTAGTATCGGTATGTTTTTGTATTCATTTTGTTCATGCGATATGTGCAAGTCTTGGAGCGTCTTTTGCATTTAGTTTTCACTTTTCTTTTTTGCACCATGCTGGTATGAGATAGTCCTTGGTTGATTTATAGAATGCTCATCGCACCTCACTTATATCTTTTGAGTACGGCTTTATAGAATGCTTCATGTGCTTTACTTATATCTTTTGAAGTTTGGATTGCCTGTTTCTCTTCACATAGAAAAGCGCCATTTGTAGAATGCTCTTTTGCTTCACTTATATTTGTTAGAGCGTGGGAATATCTTTTGTAGAAAGAATTAAACTCTCTTGCTTTACTTATATCTATTTAGAGAGATGACAGGAATTGGTCATTCACATGGTTAGTCATAAAATCCTACATAAAACTTGTAGATCACTAAATATGATATGTTTGATTCCTTGCAATAGTTTTGCGATATAAGGGCGGTTATATTAGAGTCGTGCTAGTTGAGTAATTGTGGAATTGAGAAATACTTGTGTTGAGGTTTGCAAGTCCCGTAGAATGCACGTGTGGTAACCGTTGTGTGACAAATTTGTAGCATGGGGTGCTCTTTGAGTGCTTTCCTTATGAGTGGCAGTCGGGGACGAGCGATGGTCTTTTCCTACCAAACTATCCCTCTAGGGGCATGCGTAGTAGTACTTTTCTTCGAGGGCTAATAATTTTTTACAATAAGTATATGAGTTCTTTATGACTAATGTGAGTCCATGGATATACGCACACTCACCCTTCCACTTTGCTAGCCTCTATTATGCCGCGCAACTTTCACCGGTATTATGAACCCATTATTTACCTTCCTCAAAACAGCCACCATACCTACCTATTATGGCATTTCCATAGCCATTCCGAGATATATTACCATGCAACTTTTCACCGTTCTGTTTATTATGACACGCTCCATCATTGTCATATTGATCTTTGCATGATCATGTAGTTGACATCGTATTTGTGGCAAGGCCACCTTCATAACTTTTTATACATGTCACTCTTGATTCATTTCATATACAGGTATACCGACGGAGGCATTCATATAGAGTCATATCTTTGTTCTAGTATCGAGTTATAATATTGAGTTGTAAGTAAATAAAAGTGTGATGATCATCATTATTAGAGCATTGCCCCAGTAAGGAAAGGATGATGGAGACTGTGATTCCCCCACAAGTCGGGATGAGACTCCGGACTTTATGAAAAATAAAAGAGGCCAAAGAAGCCCAAATAAAAAAAGAGGCCAAAGAAGCCCACCAAAAAAGATAAAAAAAATAAAAAAAGAGAAAATAAAAAAATGAGAGAAAAAGAGAGAAGGGGCAATGTTACTATCCTTTTACCACACTTGTGCTTCAAATAGCACCATGTTCTTCATATAGAGAGTCTCTTGAGTTATCACTTTCATATACTAGTGGGAATTTTCATTACAGAACTTGGCTTGTATATTCCGATGATGGGCTTCCTCAAATGCCCGAGGTCTTCATGAGCAAGCAAGTTGGATGCACACCCACTTAGTTTCTTTTTGAGCTTTCATATACTTATACCTCTAGTGCATCCGTTGCATGGCAATCCCTACGCACTCACATTCATATCTATTAATGGGCATCTCCATAGCCCGTTGATACGCCTAGTTGATGTGAGACTATCTTCTCCCTCTTTGTCTTCATAACCACCAACATATACCACATATAGTGCTATGTCCATGTCTTGCGCTCATGTATTGCGTAAGAGTAGAAAAGGCTGAAGCGCGTTAAAAAGTATGAACCAAATGCTCAGCTCGTCATCGGGGTTATGCATAAAGGGAGTATTTTGTCTTATGAAAATGAAGCATGGCCTAACTATATGATTTTGTAGGGATAAGATTTCTTTGGGTATGTTATTTGATAATACGTAATTGCTTGGTTGGCATGCTTGAAGTATTATTGTTTTTATGTCAAATGATAGACTATTTCTTTGAATCACTCGTGTCTTAATATTCATGCCATGACTAGATACTTGATCAAGCTTATGCTAGGTAGCATTCCACATCAAAAATTATCTTTTTTATCATTTACCTACTCGAGGACGAGCAGGAATTAAGCTTGGGGATGCTGATACATCTCCGTCGTATCTATATTTTTTGATTGTTCCATGCCAATATTATTCAACTTTCATATACTTTTGGCAACTTTTTATACTATTTTTGGCACTAACATATTGATCCAGTGCCTAGTGCCAGTTCCTGTTTGTTGCATGTTTTATATTTCGCAGAAACCCCATATCAAATGGAGTCCAAACGGGATAAAAACGGACGGAGAATTATTTTGGAATATTTGTGATTTTTTGGAGGAAGAATCAACACGGGGTGCCCGAGGTGGACACGAGGGTGGCCCACACCACCACTTTAAGTGGGTGCGGACCCCACCCTCGTGAGCCCCTCGTAAGGCGGTTGATGCTCTACTTTCACCGCAAGAAAGCTATTTTTTGGAAAAATATCTGGGCGAAGGTTTCAACCCAATCGGACTTATGGATCTCTGGATATAAAAGAAACGGTGCCAGGGCAGAATCCGGGAGCGCAGAAACAGAGAGAGACAGAGAAACAGATCCAATCTCGGAGGGGATCTCGCCCCTCCCACGCTATGGGAGCCAAGGACCAGAGGGGAAACCCTTCTCCCATCTAGGGAGAAGGTCAAGGAAGAAGAAGAAGAAGGGGTGCTCTCTCCCCCTTGCTTCCGGTGGCGCCGGAACACCGCTGGGGGCCATCATCACAACCACGATCTACACCAACACCTCCATCATCATCACCAACACCTCCATCACCTTCCCCCATCTATATTCAGCGGTCCACTCTCCCGCAACACGCTTTACCCTCTACTTGAACATGGTGCTTTATGCTTCATATTATTATCCAATGATGTGTTGCCATCCTATGATGTCTGAGTAGATTTTCGTTGTCCTATTGGTGATTGATGAATTGCTATGATTGGTTTAATTTGCTTGTGTTTATGTTTCTGTCCTTTGATGCCCATCATATGAGCGCGCGCGTGGATCACACCATGGGGTTAGTTGTATGTTGATAGGACTATCTATTGGAGGGCAAGAGTGACAGAAGCTTCAACCTAGCATAGAAATTGATGCATACGAGATTGAAGGGGGGCCAATATATCTTAATGCTATGGTTGGGTTTTACCTTAATGAACGTTAGTAGTTGCGGATGCTTGCTAATAGTTCCAATCATAAGTGCATGGAATTCCAAATCAGGGATGACATGCTAGCAGTGGCCTCTCCCACATAAAACTTGCTATTGGTCTAGTAAAGTAGTCAATTGCTTAGGGACAATTTCACAACTCCTACCACCACTTATCCACACTCGCTATATTTACTATTATTGCTTATTTATCTAAACAACACCTACTTTTTATTTACGTGCTTTTTATTATCTTGCAATTCTATCCAACAACACCTACAAAGTACTTCTAGTTTCATACTTGTTCTAGGTAAAGCGAACACTAAGCATGCGTAGAGTCGTATCCGTGGCAGATAGGACTTGACAGAATATTTGTTCTACCTTTATCTCCTCGTTGGGTTCGACACTCTTACTTACCTAAAGAGGCTACAACTATCCCCTATACATGTGGGTTATCAAGAGCGGCTGAAGCATACGTTTGGTTAAATATCTGAAAACTTACCGAACTTGCGGGACGGGACAGTTTGTACCCACGGTCCTCGGTCGAGTCCGGCCATGATTTGCCGGACATTAATTGCACCTTCCAGACATCTTCGTGTGTTGTGACGAAGAGCTCCATCAGGGTCTGGTGCTTGGCTGGATCGAATTCCCATAAATTGCAAGCCCTGCGTTGGCATGGGAGAATCCGGCGAACCAACATCACTTGGACTACGCCGACAAGTTTGATGTTGTTATCTCCCATGCTCTTGACGCGCGCTGGAGCATTGCCAGTTGCTCTGGCGAAGACCAGCCTAGGCCCTTCTCGGGCCAGGACGTAAGCCGCAACGGGGCTCCAGATCGAAATCCGGGAGCCACGGCCCATTTGGCGCCGCGTGGCTCGGTGACGTAGAACCCTTGTTGCTGCCACCCTTTGACGGAATCATTAAATGTACCTGATGGCCATGTGATGTTGGGCATCTTGCTCACCATGGCTCCTCCGCACTCCGCGTGCTTGCTGCCCACCACCTTGGGCTTCACATTGAAAATCTTCAGCCACAACCCGAAGTGTGGAGAGATGCGAAGGAAGGCCTCGCACACGATGATGAACGTCTAGATGTTGAGGAAAGAATTGGGAGATAGATCGTGGAAATCAATCCCATAATAATACATGATGCCACGAATGAATGGGTGACCGGGAAACCCCAACCCGCGGATGAAGTGAGGTAGGAATACGACCCTCTCGTGGGGTTCCAGGGTAGGGACGACGTGTCCCGCCGTCGGGAGACGATGCCCAATCTTTTTGGCAAGATACCCGACCTCCTAAAATTTCTTAATATCCTTATCCCGGATAGTGGAGGCCATCCACTTGCCTCCAGCTCCGGATCCGGACATTTTTGGAGTGCTCTTGAGGGCGGAGAAGGCGAAGGCTTGAGCGTTGGAGCTCGAGAATGGACGAGTAGAGGAAGAAGGCGTGGGTGAGAGAATGAAATCCTTGTCCCTTTATAAAGGAAGGTCATGCGCCTCCCCACATGCCCTAAAACTCGCTTATTTCCCAAGCACCATGCTAATGGCTCCGTTGGGTTACCCACACCCGTATTGATGAGAATACCATGATAAGGGGACGCGATCTCTGCTTCGACAAGATGTGCCAATGAAACCGCCTCGTGAAATGTGTCGAGGCAAGCTGACAAAACGGTTCGAGTAATAACCGGGTCGTGGTGTGATCTCACACTATGAATAAATCGTCAACGGATTAGATCTGTGAAATATTATACTCCCTACGGTGGTATGTGGAATTTATTTTTGCAGAGTCGGACACGATTCTTGTGTTCAAGATCTACTTTGGAGTATTTGGAGAACGAACCCGCCTTGAAATGTCGAAGACAATCTGCACGCCAGACTCAACCATCATTGAAGCTTGGTTCAGGGGCTACTGAGGTAGTCCTAGATTAAGGGGTCCTCGGACAGCCGGACTATATGCTTTAGCCAGACTGTTGGACTATGAAGATACAAGATAGAAGACTTCGTCCCGTGTCTGGGTGGGACTCTCCTTTGCATGGAAGGGAAGCTTAGCGATTCGGATATGTAGATTCCCTTCTCTGTAACACTGACTCTGTGTAACCCTAGCCCCCTACGGTGTCTATATAACCGGAGGGTTTAGTACATAGGACAAGGACAATCAGAATCATAGGCTAGCTTCTAGGGTTAACCTATTCGATCTCGTGGTAGATCAACTCTTGTAACACTCATATCATCAAGATCAATCAAGCAGGAAGTAGGGTATTACCACCATAAAGAGGGCCCAAACCTGGTTAAACATCCTGTCCCCTGCCTCCTGTTACCTTTAGCCTTAGATGCACAGTTCGGGACCCCCTACTCGAGATCCACCGGTTTTGACACCGACAGTGGGCACAACCCACAAGGGCGCGCCTGAGCCTCCTAGCGCGCCCTGGTGGGTGATGCCCTCCTCGAGCCCCCCCCCCCCCCCCCGGTGCAGCCTTGGCCCACTGGATCTCTTTTGGCCCCAAAAAATCCTCGAAAAGTTTCACTGTGTTTGGACTCTGTTTGGTATTGATTTCTCGCGATGTAAAAAATATGCAGAAAACATCAACTGGCACTGGGCATTATGTCAATGTGTTAGTACCGAAAAATGATATAAAATGACTATAAAATGATTGTAATACATCCAAGAATGATCATATTGGAGACGTATGAACCACCACGCCGTCGTGTTAGAAGAAGACAAGCCAAGAGAATGCGGTTTGATGCATCACTGAAAAGTCCTAGAAAAATGTTCCTCGGGCCACGGCGGGGTTACAGTCAAGATATCGACAAGAGTGAGATGGGAGCGACCTATGGAGACGCATCGCCACTGCCGTCGTCGTCAGCCCCGCCGCTGCCATCATCCTCATCCCCGGGTTCCTCAGCTCTACGCTGATCTCCATGGTCGTCGGAGGTGAACCGTACTATCACCCACTCCCCGAGGGCGTCGCAGATCACCCCAGGAACGTGGGCTATCACTGCTTCAAAGTCGAAGTCGGGATCGAACCGAAGGAGGTGGCTGAAGACACTCGTCGACACCTGATGACCCACAAGTATAGGGGATCAATCGTAGTTCTTTCGATAAGTAAGAGTGTCGAACACAACGAGGAGCAGAAGGAAATGACAAGTGGTTTTTAGCAAGGTAATGTGTGCAAGCACTGAAATTGTCGATAACAGATAGTTTGATAGCAAGAAAATTTGTAACAAGCAAGTAACGGTTATGGTAAATAGTATGTAGCAAGGTATCCCAATCCTTTTGTGGCAAGGGACAGGCCAAAACGGTTTCTTATAATAGGCAAATTGTTTTTGAGGAAACACGGAAATTTCATCTAGTCACTTTCACCATGTTGGGTTGATTTGTGTTTGCAACTTTGATAATTTAATATGTGCGTGGATCGGTGCTTAGGTGTTGTTTTTACTTGAAAAAACCTCTTACCTATGATTAACCCTCTCGCAGGCATCCACAACTATGAGAAAAGTATTAAGATAAAATCTAACCATAGCATTAAACATTTGGATCCAAATTGGTCCCTTACCAAGTAACATATAAACTAGGGTTTAAGCTTCTGCCACACTAGCAACCCATCATCTAATAACTACTCCATAATGCATTCCCCTAGACCCAAATATGGTGAAGTGTCATGTAGTCGACGTTCACATGACATCGATAAGGGAATTACAACATACATATCATCAAAATATCAAACACATGTCAAATTTGCATGATTGCTTGCAACAAGATTTCTCCATGACCTCAAGAACAAAAGTAACTACTCACAAATGATAACCATGCTCAAGATCAGAGAGGTATTAAATAGCATAATCAATCTGAACATATAATCTTCCACCAAATAAACCATATAGTAATCAACTACAAGATGCAATCAACACTACTAGTCACTCACAGGTACAAAGATTGAACACAAAAGATGAATTAAGGTTTGAGAGGAGATGGTGGTTGAAGATGTTGATGAAGATTGGCTTTCCAAAGATGAGAGGGTTGTTGGTGATGAAGATGGCTTCGATTTCCCCCTCCGGGACGGAAGTTCCCCTAGCGGAATCACTCCGCCGGAGGGCAAAGGCGCTCCTGCCCAAGTTCCGCCTCGAGACAGCGGCACTCTATCCCAAAAGTCCTCCCCTTATTTTTTTTCTCGGTCAAAATGACATATATACCAGAAGATGGGCACCAGAGGAGGGCCGAGGAGGGTACAACCCACCAGGGCGCGCCTGGTGTCCGTGGTGCTCCCAGGTGTGTTGTGCCCACCTGGTGGGCCGCCTTGATACGTCCATTTTGCATCATGTTTACCTATTGTTATTTATGTTGTTTTATTGCATAATAATGCTTTTTGGAGTAATTTTAATGCCTTTTATCTCATAATATGCAAGTTATACAACAAAAGGGAGAATTCTGGCAGCTGGAAATCCGGACCTGAAAAAGCTACGTCAGGCTACCTGTTATGCACAACTCCAAATGAGTTGAAACTTTACGAGGACTTTTTATGGAATATTTGAAGAATATTGGAGCAAATAAGTACCAGAGGGGGCCCACAAGGTAGGCACAACCCACCTGGGCGCGCCAGGGAGCCCAGGCGCGCCCTGATGGATTGTGCTACCACGCCCACCTTCAGCGCCCCTCTTCTGGTATATAAGTCATTTCGACCCATAAAAATTAAGAAGAAGACTTTCGAGATGAAGCGTCGCCGTCTCGAGGCGGAACCTGGGCAAGAGCACTTCTACCCTCCGGCGGAGCGATTCCGCCAGGGAAACTTCCCTCCTAGAGGGGGAAATCATCGTCATCATCATCACCAACAACTCTCCCATCTTGGGAAGGGCATTCTTCATCAATGATACATCTCCAATGTATCTATAATTTTTATTGTTCCATGCTATTATATTACATTTTTTGGATGTTTAATGGGCTTTATTATACACTTTTATATTATTTTTGGGACTAACCTATTAACCGGAGGCCCCAAATTGCTATTTTTTTTGCCTATTTCAGTGTTTTGCAGAAAAGGAATATCAAACGGAGTCCAAACGTAATGAAACCTTCGGGAGAGTTATTTTTGGAAAAAACGCAATCCATGAGACTTGGAGTGGACGTCAAGAAAGAAATGAGGCGACCACGAGGCAGGGAGGCGCGCCCCCCACCCTCGTGGGCCCCTTGTGGCTCCCCTAACCGACTTCTTTCGCCTATATATACTCATATACCCTGAGAACATCCAGGAGCACCACGAAACCCTATTTCCACCGCCGCAACCTTCTGTACCCGTGAGAACCCATCTTGGGGCCTTTTCCGGCGCTCCGCCGGAGGGGGAATCGATCATGGAAGGCTTCTACATCAACACCATAGCCTCTCCGATGAAGTGTGAGTAGTTTACCTCAGACCTTCGGGTCCATAGTTATTAGCTAGATGGCTTGTTCTCTCTCTTTGGATCTCAATACAAAGTTCTCCTCGATCTTCTTGGAGATCTATTCGATGTAATACTTTTTTATGTATGTTTGCGAGATCTGATGAATTGTGGGTTTATGATCAAGATTATCTATGAACAATATTTGAATCTCCTCTAAATTCTTTTATGTATGATTTGTTATCTTTGCAAGTCTCTTCAAATTATCATTTTCATTTGGCCAACTAGATTGATCTTTCTTGCAATGGGAGAAGTGCTTAGCTTTGGGTTCAATCTCACGGTGTCCTTTCCCAATGATAGCAGGGGCAGCAAGGCACGTATTGTATTGTTGCCATCGAGGATAAAAAGATGGGGTTTATATCATATTGCTTCAGTTTATCCCTCTACATCATGTCATCTTGCCTAATGCGTTACTCTGTTCTTATGAACTTAATACTCTAGATGCATGCAAGATAGCAGTCGATGTGTGGAGTAATAGTAGTAGTTGCAGAATTGTTTCGATCTACTTGTCGCGGACGTGATGCCTATATACATGATCATGCCTAGATATTCTCATAACTATGCACTTTTCTATCATTTGCTTGGCAGTAATTTGTTCACCCACTGTAATACTTATTCTATCTTGAGAGAAGCCACTAGTAAACCTATGGCCCCCGGGTCTATTTTCCATCATATAAGTTTTCGATCTATTCTATCATGCAATTTTTACTTTCCAATCTATATCACAAAAATACCAAAAAAAATTATCTTATTATCTCTATAAGATCTCACTTTTGCAAGTGGCCTTTAAGGGATTGACAACCGCTTTATCGTGTTGGTTGCAAGGTTCTTATTTGTTTGTGCAGGTACGAGGGATTTTACTGTAGCCTCCTACTGGATTGATACCTTGGTTCTCAAACACTGAGGGAAATACTTACGCTACTTTGATGCATCACCCTTTCCTCTTCAAGGGAAAACCAACGCATGCTCAAGAGGTGGAAAGAAGGATTTCCGACACCGTTGCCATGGATTCTATGCACAAGTCAATGCATACCAAGTACCCATCACAAACTCTTATCCCTCGCATTACATTATTTGCCATTTGCCTCTCGTTTTCCTCTCCCCCACTTCACCTTTGCTTTTTTCTTTGCCTTCTTCCTGTATGTCTTTTTGTTTGTGTTCCCATGAGCCTTCTATTTGCTTGCATCTTTTCTTGCTAAATCTATTGAAATCGATCCACTTAAAGTGTTCTACTTGGATCATCTTCAATCTATTTTAGCTCGTGCTGAAACCCCAGTTAGTTCAGTTGAGGGAAAATCTTTAGATGAGCATGCTCATTTTGTGCGTCATCGTTTGTCTGAAAAGGGGAAGTTCTTATGGTATCAAATAAATAGTTTGATATGCTATGCTTGGAATCTTTGTGAAATTTATGACTTTACTTGTTGCTTTAAGAACCCTAAAAAACACCTTCCCTACCTATGTGAGTTTAATGATAATGAGATCTTATCTTCTTATGGAAAGGGTGTTTATAGTTACTATGATATCGGACAAATTGAAGAATTTGTCGTTTTTAAGGGTGCTCATGAAGTTGCTTCTTTGATTGAAAACTATGATATTACTCTCTACAAATCTGAAAATTCTGACATACTTAAATATTGCTATGAAAACTATGCTCATAATGCCTATGTTAAGGAATTTATTGAGAGAATGACCGTTTCTTTGGAAGAAACTAATGATATGCATGAATCTATAGATAATTATGATTCCGATGATTTGATTGAAATATCCCTTGATGAACATGATGCTTGCTATTCTTGTGGCCATGATGCCAATACTTATGAAGACGAATTTGCTATAGTTCCTTATGTTAAACATGAGATCGTTGCTATTGCACCCATACTTGATAGTTCCTTTGATGAAAAGCATGATTGCAATAATATTATTACAAATTATCTTGATGTCATTTGTGCTAATAATATGCAAAACCCTAAGCTTGGGGATGCTAGTTTTTCTATGTCTACTACTTATTGCAATGATCATGATTGGGGTGATTCTTCTTATGATCTTGAAAATTTATTTAAGTCCTATGATGAATATGAGATTGATAATAATTTTTGCAATAATATTTAAAGTGGGTTTGGAAGAGTGTCAACTTTAGATCCCACATATTTGGAGAATGTTCAATCTTACGAAATGTTTGAGAAAAGTGGGTTTGGAGAGGTCATGACTTTAGTTAATGTTAATCCCACTATTTTGGAAGAGTGTCAACTTTGCATGCATGTGGATCGTGTTGAAAATATTTTATGTGATAGCTATTTTGTTAAATTTGCATATGATACTACATGTAATTATTATGAGAGAGTAAAATATGATTGTAGAAATTTCCATGTTACTAAATTATCTCTCTTCATGTTGAGATTCCTATCTTTTCTTTCCGCTTCCTTGCATATGCTAGTTTCTGCTTGCTATGATAATTTGTTTTCATATAAGATGCCTATGCATAGGAAGTATGTAAGACTTAGATGTGTTTGTCACGTGTTTTATGATGCTCTCTTTGTGCTTCAATTCTTGTCTTTCTTGCGAGCATCATTGAAATTGTGCCTAGCTAGGGGCGTTAAACGATAGCGCTTCTTGGGAGGCAACCCAATTTTATTTTTGCTCTTTGCTTTTTCTTCCTGTTTAGTAACAAATAATTCATCTAGCCTCTAGTTAGATGTTGTTTTATGTTTTAATTAGTGTTTGTGCCAAGTAAAACCTATAGGATCTTCTTGGGTGATAGTTAATTTGATCTTGGTGAAAAACAGAAAATTTTGGGCGCACGAGAATAATTTTCATAAATCACAGAGAAAAAAACGTGATTTTCAGTTGATTATTTTTTAAGAAGATTAATAAACAAATTATCTAGGACTTCCTATATTGGTAGAAGTTTTGGGGTTCCAGAAGTATTAGGAAGTTACAGATTACTACAGACTATTCTGTTTTTGACAGATTCTGTTTTTCATGTATTAATTGCTTATTTTGATGAATCTATGGCTAGTATCGGGGGGTATGAACCATAGAGAAGTTGGAATACAGTAGGTTTAACACCAATATAAATAAAGAATTAGTTCATTACAGTACCTTAAAGTGGTGGGTTTTTTTTTCTTGCACGAACGGAGCTCATGAGATTTTCTGTTGAGTTTCGTGTTGTAAAGTTTTCAAGTTTTGGGTAAAGATTTGATGGATTATGGAATAAGGAGTGGCAAGAGCCTAAGCTTGGGGATGCCCAAGGCACCCCAAGGTAAAATTCAAGGACAACCAAAAGCCTAAGCTTGGGGATGCCCCGGAAGGCATCCCCTCTTTGGTCTTCATCTATCGGTAACTTTACTTGATGCTATATTTTTATTCACCACATGATATGTGTTTTGCTTGGAGCGTCTTGTATGATTTGAATCTTATATTTTTAGTTTACCACAATCATCCTTGCTGTAGACACCTTTTGGGAGAGACACACATGACTCGGAATTTATTAGTATACTCTGTGTGCTTCACTTATATCTTTTGAGCTAGATAATTTTGCTCTAGTGCTTCACTTATATCTTTTAGAGCACGGTGGTGGTTTTACTTTATAGAAATTATTGATCTCTCATGCTTAACTTATATTATTTTGAGAGTCCTTTAGAACATCATGGCAAGTTACTTTTGCTATAAAATTAGTTCTAATATGATAGGCATCCAAGATTGGTATAATAAAAACTTTCATAAAAGGTGCATTGAATACTATGAGAAGTTTGATACTTGATGATTGTTTTGAGATATGAAGATGGTAATATTAGAGTCATGCTAGTTGAGTAATTTTGAAATTGAGAAATACTTGTGTTGAGGTTTTCAAGTCCCGTAGCATGCACGTATGGTAACCGTTGTGTAACAAATTTGAAACATGAGGTGTTCTTTGATTGTCTTCCTTATGAGTAGCGGTCGGGGATGAGCGATGTGTTGAGGAACGTTGCATAAAATAAATTTTTTCCTACGTTCACCAAGATCAATCTATGAGTTCATCTAGCAACGAGAGAGAGGGTTGCATCTACATACCCTTGTAGATCTCGAGCGGAAGCGTTCAAGGGAACGGGGTTGAGGAAGTCGTACTCGTCGTGATCCAAATCACCGGAGATCCTAGCACCGAACGGACGGCACCTCCGCGTTCAACACACGTACGGTCAGCGTGATGTATCCTCCTTCTTGATCTAGCAAGGGGGAAGGAGAGGTTGATGAAGATCCAGCAGCACGACGGCGTGGTGGTGGATGCAGCAGGGATCCGGCAGGGCTTCGCCAAGCTACTACGGGAGGGAGAGGTGTAGCAAGGGGGGAAGGGAGGCGCCAGGTGTTAGGGTGCGGCTGCCCTCCCACCCCCCTCTTCATATAGGGACCCCAAGGGGGGCGCCGGCCTTAGGAGATGGGATCTCCTAGGGGGGTGGCGGCCAAGGGGGGAGACTTGCCCCCCAAGGCAAGTGGAGGCGCCCCCTCCCCTAGGGTTCCCAACCCTAGGCGAAGAGGGGAGCCCAGGGGGGCGCACCATCCCACCAGGGGCTGGTTCCCCTCTCACTTCAGCCCATGGGGCCATCCGGGATGGGTGGCCCCACCCGATGGACCCCCCGGGACCCTTCCGGTGGTCCAGGTACAATACCGGCAACCCCCGAAACTTTCCCGATGGCCGAAACTCGACTTCCCATATATAATTCTTTACCTACGGACCATTACGGAACTCCTCGTGACGTCCGGGATCTCATCCGGGACACCGAACAAATTTCGGTTTGCTGCATACTCATATCTCTACAACCGTAGTGTCACCGAACCTTAAGTGTGTAGACCCTACGGGTTTGGGAGACACGTAGGCATGACCGAGACGGCTCTCCGGTCAATAACCAACAGCGGGATCTGGATACCCATTTTGGCTCCCACATGCTCCTTGATGATCTTATTGGATGAACCACGATGTCGAGGATTCAAGCAACCCCTTATACAATTCCCTTTGTCAATCGGTATGTTACTTGCCCGAGTTTCGATCGTGGGTATCCCAATACCTCGTTCAATCTCGTTACCGGCAGGTCACTTTACTCGTACCGTAATGCATGATCCCGTGACTAGACACTTGGTCACTTTTAGCTCATTATGATGATGCATTACCGAGTGGGCCCAGTGATACCTCTCTGTCATACGGAGTGACAAATCCCAGTCTCGATCTGTGTCAACCCAGCAGACACTTTCGGAGATACCCGTAGTATACCTTTATAGTCACCCAGTTACGTTGTGACGTTTGGTACACCCAAAGCACTCCTACGGTATCCGGGAGTTACACGATCTCATGGTCTAAGGAAGAGATACTTGACATTGGAAAAGCTCTAGCAAAACGAACTACACAATCTTGTGCTATGCTTAGGATTGAGTCTTGTCCATCACATCATTCTCCTAATGATGTGATCCCGTTATCAATGACATCCAATGTCCACAGTCAGGAAACCATGACTATCTGTTGATCAACGAGCTAGTCAACTAGAGGCTCACTAGGGACATGTTGTGGTCTATGTATTCACACGTGTATTATGATTTCCGGATAATACAATTATAGCATGAATAAAAGACAATTATCATGAACAAGGAAATATAATAATAATCCTTTTATTATTGCCTCTAGGGCATATTTCCAACAGTCTCCCTCTTGCACTAGAGTCAATAATCTAGTTACATTGTGATGAATCGAACACCCATAGAGTTCTGGTGTTGATCATGTTTTGCTCGCGGAAGAGGTTTAGTCAACGGATCTGCGACATTCAGATCCGTATGTACTTTGCAAATATCTATGTCTCCATCTTGAACATTTCCACGGATGGAGTTGAAATGACGCTTGATGTGCCTGGTCTTCTTGTGAAACCTGGGCTCCTTGGCAAGGGCAATAGCTCCAGTGTTGTCACAGAAGAGAGTGATCGGCCTCGGCGCATTGGGTTCATGCGCTGCCTCCGAGGCTGCCATATACTCCGCTTCACATGTAGATCCCGCCATGACGCTCTGCTTGCAACTGCACCAGCTTACTGCTCCACGATTCAACATATACATGTATCCGGTTTATGACTTAGAGTCATCCAGATCTGTGTCGAAGCTAGCGTCGACGTAACCCTTTACGACGAGCTCTTCGTCACCTCCATATACGAGAAACATGTCCTTTGTCCTTTGCAGGTACTTAAGGATATTCTTGACCGCTGTCCAATGTTCCTTGTCGGGATTACTTTGGTACCTTCCTACCAAACTTACGACAAGGTTTCCATTAGGTCTGGTACACAGCATGGCATACATAATAGATCCTATGGCTGAGGCATAGGTGATGACACTCATCTCTTCTTTATCTTCTGCCGTGGTCGGGCATTGAGCCGAGCTCAATCTCACACCTTGCAATACAGGCAAGAACCCTTCCTTGGACTGATCCATATTGAACTTCTTCAATATCTTATCAAGGTATGTGCTTTGTGAAAGACCTATGACGCGTCTCGATCTATCCCTATAGATCTTTATGCCTAATATGTAAGCAGCTTCTCCAAGGTCCTTCATTGAAAAACACTTATTCAAGTAGGCCTTATGCTGTCCAAAAGTTCTATATCATTTCCCATCAAAAGTATGTCATCTACATATAATATGAGAAATGCTACAGAGCTCCCACTCACTTTCTTGTAAACACAGGCTTCTCCATAAGTCTGCATAAACCCAAACGCTTTGATCATCTCATCAAAGCGAATCTTCCAACTCCGAGATGCTTGCACCAGTCCATAAATGGATCGCTGGAGCTTGCTTACCTTGTTAGCATTCCTAGGATCGACAAAACCTTCCGGCTGAATCATATACAGTTCTTCCTTAAGATAGCCGTTAAGGAATGCCGTTTTGATGTCCATCTGCCATATCTCATAATCATAGTATGCGGCAATTGATAACATGATACGGACGGACTTAAGCTTCGCTACGGGAGAGAAAGTCTCATCGTAGTCAACCCCTTGAAATTGTCGATAACCCTTAGCAACAAGTCGAGCATTATAGATGGTAACATTACCATCCGCGTCCGTGTTTCTTCTTAAAGATCCATTTGTTTTCTATAGCTCGCCGATCATCGGGCAAGTCTATCAAAGTCCATACTTTGTTTTCATACATGGATTCTATCTCGGATTGCATGGCTTCAAGCCATTTGTTGGAATCTGGGCCCGCCATCACTTCTTCATAGATCGAAGGTTCACCGTTGTCTAACAACATGATTTCCAGGACAGGGTTGCCATACCACTCTGGTGTGGAACGTGTCCTCGTGGACCTACGAAGTTCAGTAGTAACTTGATCCGAAGTACCTTGATCATCATCATTAATTTCCTCTCTAGTCGGTGTAGGCACCACAGGAACATTTTCCTGAGCTGCCCTACTTTCCGGTTCAAGAGGTAGTACTTCATCGAGTTCTACTTTCCTCCCACTTACTCCTTTCGAGAGAAACTCTTTTTCCAGAAAGGTTCCGTTCTTTGCAACAAAGATCTTGCCTTCGGATCTAAGGTAGAAGGTCTACCCAATGTTTTCCTTGAGGTATCCTATGAAGACGCATTTTTCGACTTGGGTTCGAGCTTTTCAGGTTGAAGTTTCTTGACATAAGCATCGCATCCCCAAACTTTTAGAAACGACAGCTTAGATTTCTTCCCAAACCATAATTCATACGGTGTCGTCTCAACGGATTTAGACGGTGCCCTATTTAAAGTGAATGTAGCTATCTCTAGAGCGTATCCCCAAAATGATAGTGGTAAATCGATAAGAGACATCATAGATCGCACCATATCCAATAGAGTGTGATTACGATGTTCAGACACACCGTTACGCTGAGGTGTTCCAGGTGGCGTGAGTTGTGAAACGATTCCACATTTCCTTAAGTGCGTACCAAATTCGTGACTTAAATATTCTCCTCCACGATCTGATCGTAAGAATTTTATCTTTCAGTCACGTTGATTCTCTACTTCATTCTGAAATTCATTGAACTTTTCAAAGGTCTCAGACTTGTGTTTCATCAAGTAGACATACCCATATCTACTTAAGTCATCAGTGAGATTGAGAACATAACGATATCCTCCACGAGCCTCAACGCTCATTGGACCACACACATCAGTATGTATGATTTCCAATAAGTTGGTTGCTCGCTCCATTGTTCCGAGAATGGAGTCTTGGTCATTTTGCCCATGAGGCATGGTTCGCATGTGTCAAATGATTCATAATAGAGAGACTCTAAAAGTCCATCAGCATGGAGCTTCTTCATGCGCTTGACACCAATGTGACCAAGGCGACGGTGCCACAAGTATGTGGGACTATCGTTATCAACTTTACATCCTTTGGTATTCACACTATGAATATGTGTAACATTACGTTCGAGATTCATTAAGAATAAACCATTGACCATCGGGGCATGACCATAAAACATATCTCTCATATAAATAGAACAACCATTATTCTCGGATTTAAATGAGTAGCCATCTCGTATTAAACGAGATCCAGATACAATGTTCATGCTCAAACTTTGCACTAAATAACAATTATTGAGGTTTAAAACTAATCCCATAGGTAAATGTAGAGGTAGCGTGCCGACGGCAATCACATCGACCTTGGAACCATTCCCGACGCGCATCGTCACCTTGTCCTTCGCCAGTCTTCGCTTATTCTGGAGCTCCTGCTGTGAGTTACAAATATGAGCAACGGCACCGGTACCAAATACCCAGGAGTTACTACGAGTACTGGTAAGGTACACATCAATTACATGTATATCACATATACCTTTAGTGTTGCCGGCCTTCTTGTCTGCTAAGTATTTGGGGCAGTTCCGCTTCCAGTGACCCTTCCCTTTGCAATAAAAGCACTCAATCTCAGGCTTGGGTCCATTCTTTGACTTCTTCCCGGAAACTGGCTTACCGGGCGCGACAACATCCTTGCCGTCCTTGTTGAAGTTCTTCTTACCCTTGCCCTTCTTGAACTTAGTGGTTTTATTGACCATCAACACTTGATGTTCTTTCTTGATTTCTACCTCTGCTGACTCCAGCATTGAAAATACTTCATGAATAGTTTTCACCATCCCCTGCATATTATAGTTCATCACAAAGGTCTTGTAGCTTGGTGGGAGCGACTGAAGGATTCTGTCAATGACCGCCTCGTCCGGGAGGTTGATGTCCAGCTGGGACAGGCGGTTGTGCAACCCAGACATTTTGAGTATGTGCTCACTGACAGAACTATTTTCCTCCATCTTACAACTATAGAACTTGTCGGAGACTTCATATCTCTCGACCTGGGCGTGAGCTTGAAAAACCATTTTCAGCTCCTCGAACATCTCATATGCTCCTTGTTGCTCAAAACGCTTTTGGAGCCCCGGTTCTAAGCTGTAAAGCATGCCGCACTGAACGAGGGAGTAATCATCAGCACGTGACTGCCAAGTGTTCATAACGTCTTGGTTCTCTGGGATGGGTGCTTCACCTAGCGGTCCTTCTAGGACATATGCTTTCTTGGCAGCTATGAGGATGATCCTCAGGTTCCGGACCCAGTCCGTATAGTTGCTGCCATCATCTTTCAGCTTGGTTTTCTCTAGGAACGTGTTGAAGTTCATGTTGACATGAGCGTTGGCCATTTTATCTACAAGACATATTTTGCAAAGATTTTAGACTAATTTAATGATAATTTAGTTCATCTAATCAAATTATTTAATGAACTCCCACTGAGATTAGACATCCCTCTAGTCATCTAAGTGTTACACGATCCGAGTCGACTAGGCCGTGTCCGATCATCACGTGAGACGGACTAGTCATCATCGGTGAACATCTCCATGTTGATCGTATCTTCCATACGACTCATGTTCGACCTTTCGGTCTCTGTGTTCCAAGGCCATGTCTGTACATGCTAGGCTCATCAAGTTAAGTGTTTTTGCATGTGTAAAACTATCTTACTCCCGTTGTATGTGAAGGTAGGAAGCTATCACACCCGATCATCACGTGGTGCTTCGAAACGAAGAACTTTAGCAACGGCGCACAGTTAGGGGGAACACTTTCTTGAAATTATTATGAGTGATCATCTTATTTACTACCGTCGTTCTAAGTAAAAAAGATGTATAAACATAATAAACATCACATGCAATTAAATAGTAGTGACATGATATGGCCAATATCATATAGCTCCTTTGATCTCCATCTTCGGGGCTCCATGGTCATCTTTGTCACCGGCATGACACCATGATCTCCATCATCGTGTCTCCATGAAGTTGCTCGCCAACTATTAATTCTACTACTATGGCTAACGGTTTAGCAATAAAGTAAATTAATTACATGGCGTTAAATCATTGACACACAGGTCATACAATAATTAAGACAACTCCTATGGAGCCTGCGGGTTGTCATACTCATCGATATGCAAGTCATGATTCCTATTACAAGAACATGATCTCATACATCACAATATATCATTCATCATCCATCACAACTTTTGGCCATATCACATCACATAGCAATTGCTGCAAAAACAAGTTAGACGTCCTCTAATTGTTGTTGCATCTTTTACGTGGCTGCAATAGGGTTCTAGCTAGAACGTTTTCTTACCTACGAAAAACCACAACCTGATTTGTCAACTTCTATTTACCCTTCATAAGGACCCTTTTCATCGAATCCGCTCCAACTAAAGTGGGAGAGACAGACACCCGCTAGCCACCTTATGCAACTAGTGCATGTCAGTCGGTGGAACCTGTCTCACGTAAGCGTACGTGTAAGGTCGGTCCGGGGCGCTTCATCCCACAATACCGTTGAAGCAAAATAAGACTAGTAGTGGAAAGAAAGTTGACAACATCTACGCCCACAACAGATTTGTGTTCTACTCGTGCAATAGAGAACTACGCATAGACCTAGCTCATGATGCCACTGTTGGGGAACGTTGCATAAAATCAAAAAATTCCTACGTTCACCAAGATCAATCTATGAGTTCATCTAGCAACGAGAGAGAGGGGTGCACCTACATACCCTTGTAGATTGTGAGCGGAAGCGTTCAAGGGAACGGGGTTGAGGAAGTCGTACTCGTCGTGATCCAAATCACCGGAGATCCTAGCGCCGGACGGACGGCACCTCCGCGTTCAACACACGTACGGTGAGCGTGAAGTCTCCTCCTTCTTGATCCAGTAAGGGGGAAGGAGAGGTTGATGAAGATCCAGCAGCACGACGGCGTGGTGGTGGATGCAGCAGGGATCCGGCAGGGCTTCGCCAAGCTACTACGGGAGGGAGAGGTGTAGCAAGGCGGGAAGGGGGGCGCCAGGTGTCAGGGTGCGGCTGCCCTCCCACCCCCCTCTTCATATAGGGACCCCAAGGGGGGCGCCGGCCCTAGGATATGGGATCACCTAGGGGGGCGGCGGCCAAGGGGGGAGACTTGCCCCCCAAGGCAAGTGGAGGCGCCCCCTCCCCTAGGGTTCCCAACCCTAGGCGCAGAGGGGGGCCCAAGGGGGGCGCACCAGCCCACCAGGGGCTGGTTCCCCTCCCACTTCAACCCTTTGGGCCATCCGGGATGGGTGGGCCCACCTGGTGGACCCCCCGGGATCCTTCTAGTGGTCCCGGTACAATACCGGCAACCCCCGAAACTTTCCCGATGGCGGAAACTCGACTTCCCATATATAATTCTTTACCTCCGGACCATTCCGGAACTCCTCGTGACATCCGGGATCTCATCCGGGACTCCTAACAACTTTCGGTTTGCTGCATACTCATATCTCTACAACCCTAGCGTCTCCGAACCTTAAGTGTGTAGACCCTACGGGTTCGGGAGACACGTAGACATGACCGAGACGGCTCTCTGGTGAATAACCAACAGCGGGATCTAGATACCCATGTTGGCTCCCACATGCTCCTCGATGATCTCATCGGATGAACCACGATGTCGAGGATTCAAGCAACCTCGTATACAATTCTCTTTGTCAATCGGTATGTTACTTGCCCGAGATTCGATCGTTAGTATCCCAATACCTCGTTCAATCTCGATATCGGCAAGTCACTTTACTCGTACCGTAATGCATGATCCCGTGACCAGACACTTGGTCACTTTGAGCTCATTATGATGATGCATTACCGAGTGGGCCCAGTGATACCTCTCCGTCATACGGAGTGACAAATCCCAGTCTCGATCCGTGTCAACCCAACAGACACTTTCGGAGATACCCGTAGTATACCTTTACAGTCACCCAGTTACGTTGTGACGTTTGGTACACCCAAAGCACTCCTACGATATCCGGGAGTTACACGATCTCATGGTCTAAGGAAGAGATACTTGACATTGGAAAAGCTCTAGCAAAACAAACTACACGATCTTGTGCTATGCTTAGGATTGAGTCTTGTCCATCACATCATTCTCCTAATGATGTGATCCCGTTATCAATGACATCCAATGTCCATAGTCAGGAAACCATGACTATCTGTTGATCAACGAGCTAGTCAACTAGAGGCTCACTAGGGACATGTTGTGGTCTATGTATTCACACGTGTATTACGATTTCTGGATAATACAATTATAGCATGAATAAAAGACAATTATCATGAACAAGGAAATATAATAATAATCCTTTTATTATTGCCTCTAGGGCATATTTCCAACACGATGGTCTTTTCCTACCAATCTATCCCCCTAGGAGCATGCACGTAGTGCTTGGTTTTTGATGACTTGTAGATTTTTGCAATAAGTATGTGAGTTCTTTATGACTAATGTTGAGTCCATGGATTATACGCACTCTTACCTTACCATCATTGCTAGCCTCTTCGGTACTGTGCATTTCTCTTTCTCACCTTGAGAGTTGGTTCAAACTTTGGCGGTTCATCCAAACCCCGTGATACAATACGCTCTATCACACATAAACCTCCTTATATCTTCCTCAAAACAGCCACCATACCTACCTATTATGGCATTTCCATAGCCATTCCGAGATATATTACCATGCAACTTTCCACCATTTCAGTTATTATGACATGCTTCGTCATTGTCATATTGCCTTGCATGATCATGTAGTTGAGATCATATATGTGGAAAAGCCACCATGCATAATTTATCATACATGTCACTCTTGATTCATTTGCCGGAGGCATTCACATAAAGTCATATTTTGTTCTAGTATCGAGTTGTAAATAAATAGAAGTGTGATGATCATCATTAACAGAGCATTGTCCCAAACAAATAAAAAAGGAAAGGCCAAAAAAAGAGGCCAAATAAAAAATAAATAAAAATAAAAGGGACAATGCTACTATCTTTTTTTCCACACTTGTGCTTCAAAGTAGCACCATGATCTTTATGATAGAGAGTCTCTTGTTTTGTCACTTTCATATACTAGTGGGAATATTTCCTTATAGAACTTGGCTTGTATATTCCAACAAAGGGCTTCCTCAAATGCCCTAGGTCTTCGTGAGCAAGCTAGTTGGATGCACACCCACTTAGTTTCTTTTGTTGAGCTTTCATACATTTATAGCTCTAGTGCATCCGTTGCATGGCAATCCCTACTCCTTGCATTGACATCAATTGATGGGCATCTCCCTAGCCCGTTGATTAGCCGCGTCAATGTGAGACTTTCTCCTTTTTTGTCTTCTCCATCATTATATTCTATTCCACCCATAGTGCTATATCCATGGCTCACGCTCATGTATTGCATGAAGGTTGAAAAAGTTTGGGATTACTAAAGTATGAAACAATTGCTTGTCTTGTCATCAGGGTTGTGCATGATGAGAGCACTCTTGCGTGACGAAAATGGAGCATGACCAAACTATATGATTTTGTAGGGATGAACTTTCTTTGGCCATGTTATTTTGAGAAGACATGATTTCTTAGTTAGTATGCTTGAAGTACTATTATTTTTATGTCAACATTAGATTTTTATCTTGAATCTTTCGGATCTGAACATTCATGCCACAATAAAGAAAATTACATTGAAAATTATGTTAGGTAGCATTCCACATCAAAAATTCTGTTTTTATCATTTACCTACTCGAGGACGAGCAGGAATTAAGCTTGGGGATGCTTGATACGTCTCCAACGTATCTATAATTTTTTATTGTTCCATGCTATTGTATTACCTGTTTTGGATGTTTAATGGGGTTTATTATAAAATTTTATATTATTCTTGGGACTAACCTATTAACCGGAGGCCCAGTCCAAATTGCTGTTTTTTGCCTATTTCAGTGTTTCGCAGAAAAGGAATATCAAACGGAGTCCAAACGGAATGAAACCTTTGGGAGAGTTATTTTTGGAACAAACGCAATCCAGGAGACTTGGAGTGGACGTCAAGAAAGAAACGAGGAGGCAGGGAGGCAGGGAGGCGCGCCCAGGGAGTAGGTGCTCCCCCACCCTCGTGGGTCCCTCGTGGCTCCCCTGACCGACTTCTTTCACCTATATATACTCATATACCCTAAGAACATCCAGGAGCACCACGAAACCCTATTTCCACCGCCGCAACCTTCTGTACCCGTGAGATCCCATCTTGGGGCCTTTTCCGGTGCTCCGCCGGAAGGGGAATAGATCACGGAGGGCTTCTATAGCAACACCATAGCCTCTCCGACGAAGTGTGAGTAGTTTACCTCAAATCTTCGGGTCCATAGTTATTAGCTAGATGGCTTCTTCTCTCTCTTTGGATCTCAATACAAAGTTCTCCTCGATCTTCTTGGAGGTCTATTCGATGTAATACTTTTTGCGGTGTGTTTGTCGAGATCCGATGAATTGTGGGTTTATGATCAAGATTATCTATGAACAATATTTGAATCTCCTCTGAATTCTTTTATGTATGATTTGTTATCTTTGCAAGTATCTTCGAATTATCAGTTTGGTTTGGCCTACTAGATTGATCTTTCTTGCAATGGGAGAAGTGCTTAGCTTTGGGTTCAATCTTGCGGTGTCCTTTCCCAGTGACAGCCGGGGCAGCAAAGCACGTATTGTATTGTTGCCATCGAGGATAAAAAGATGGGGTTTATATCATATTGCTTGAATTTATCCCTCTACATTATGTCATCTTGCCTAATGCGTTACTCTGTTCTTAATACTCTAGATGCATGCTGGATAGTGGTCGATGTGTGGAGTAATAGTAGTTGATGCAGAATTGTTTCGATCTATTTGTCGCGGACGTGATGCCTATATACATGATCATGCCTAGATATTCTCATAACTATACACTTTTCTATCAATTGCTCGACAGTAATTTGTTCACCTACCATAATACTTATGCTATCTTGAGAGAAGCCACTAGTGAAATATATGGCCCCTGGGTCTATTTTCCATCATATAAGTTTTCGATCTATTTTATCTTGCAATCTTTACTTTCCAATCTATATCATAAAAATACAAAGAAGATTTATCTTATTATCTCTATCGGATCTCACTTTTGCAAGTGGCCGTGAAGAAATTGATAACCCCTTTATCGCGTTGGTTGCAAGGTTCTTATTTGTTTGTGCAGGTACGAGGGATTTGAGTGTAGCCTCCTACTGGATTGATTCCTTGGTTCTCAAAAACTAAGGGAAATACTTACGCTAGTTCGCTGCATCACCCTTTCCTCTTCAAGGGAAAACCAACGCATGCTCAAGAGGTAGCAATAAACATCTTCAACAACACCAACTCCTCTCAAACCCTAGTTCATCTCTTGTGTTCAATCTTTGTACAAGAACAATAGATTGGTGCTTGTGGGTGACTAGTAGTGTTCATTACATCTTGTAGTCGATTACTATATGGTTTATTTGGTGGAAGATTATATGTTCAGATCCACTATGCTATTTAATACCCCTCTGATCTTGAGCATGATTATCATTTATGAGTAGTTACTTTTGTTATTGAGGTCCGGGGAGAAATCATGTTGCAAGTAATCATGTGAACTTGATATGTGTTCTTTATTTTGATGAGATGTATGTTGTAATTCCCTTAGTGGTGTCATGTGAACGTCGACTACATGACACTTCACCATATTTGGGCCTAAGGGAATGCATTGTGGAGTAGTTATTAGATAATGGGTTGCGAGAGTGATAGAGGCTTAAACCCTAGTTTATGCGCTATTCCATAAGGGGCCGATTTGATCCAAAAGTTTAATGCTATGGTTAGAATTTATTCTTAATACTTTTCTCGTAGTTGTGGATGTTTGCGAGAGGGTTAATCATAAGTAGGAGGTTTGTTCAAGTAAGAACAACACCTAAGCACCAGTCCACCCACATACCAAATTCTCAAAGTAGCGAACACGAATTAAGCCAACATGATGAAAGTGACTAGATGAAATTCCCGTGTACCCTCAAGAATGCTTTGCTTATCATAAGAGACCGTTTTGGCATGTCGTTTGCCTCAAAAAGATTGGGCCACCTTGCTGCACTTTTTTTACTACTATCGTTACTTGCTCGTTACAAATTATCTTGCTATCAAACTACTCTGCTACTTACAATTTTAGCACTTGCAGACATTACCTTGCTGAAAACTACTTGTCATTTCCTTCTGCTACTTGTTGGGTTGGACACTCTTACTTATCGAAAAGGCTAAAATTGACTCCACATACTTGTGGGTCATCACCCCTCTGGTACTTATTTGCTCCAATATTCTTCATATATTATAAAACATATCTCCATAAAGTTTTGGGTCATTGGGAGTTGTGTAGAATAGGTGGCCCGACGTAGCTTTTTCAGGTCCAGAATTCCAACTGACGGTATTCTCCCTCTTTGTGTAAACCTTGCATACCTATTTATATACAAAAAGTACTTGATAGGCTTCCAGAAAAAAGACAAAATGATAGGAAACTCCACAATAATTAGATAGATTCGTCCACTTAATTCGTACTGAAAGAAATATAACCATTGGATGAAGACACTTTTTTACAACATAAATCAATGAAAATTTACCCAGCATTGCCATTACATAAAAATACCTTTTCAATATAAGAAAACAAAGAAACTTGCACATCACTCCCAATAAATCACGAGCCCTTCCTACAAAATACCTCACGATCCCTATTGATCCTCTCCCTCCTTCGTGCCGCAGCTGCCGTCTACACCCTCGGATCCTCCATCAATATTAGACTGTCGGAAGCCTTCTCTACAGAACTGCTCCTCCTCTCCTACGTCTCAGGTAAGTAGCAGCACACAAATTCCCTTAATTTGTTCAGCTACAGCAGTGATGTGGTTGTCCTCCCCTAGGTTTATCTTACATTATACATTATGATCAGTTTGGCCTTCCTCGCGATCTAGCAATTTGAGTAATCTGTACTCCAATTAGCCATCACTGAAGTATCCAACAATTTCTGTGTATGACCAATAAACCCGAGGCGCATAGTCAATCTATCGAGGACCAAGGAACCACGCAAGCACAACACCGAGATTTGTTAACCAGGTTCACCGATATAGCTACGTCCCTGGGGCATTGACTGCATGCGCTCCTCCCCACAATACCGCTACAATACCTCACACCGGCCGCCCGGACGCCGGCACATGCCGCCAGCTCCCCCGCGTGCCTGTGCTATTATGTTGGCATAGGTTACATTGTGTGTCTACCCTCGCTATATATTAGAGGCCTAGGATACAAGTGTCCTATTAGGACACAACTCCTACCTTGTCTATACACAATCTAAAACTAAGTACAACTGTAACCTACCTTGTGCAATAATATTCGACACAACTCTAACAAACTCCACCTTGGCGAATATCCTCCACCACTTTGGATTCATCCATACGTCAAACCTCCATGTAAATTGGACTTGAGATATGCCATGAGCACGCTGCTTGTCCCAGACTCCACATGACTCCATCTGCAACTGTAATCCCTTCTTGTCGTTTTCGTAGTCAACACTCGAGCAAAATTAAATTCCTCTTTACTCTACCATGTGCTCCCAAGTTCTTGAGTATCTGTTCAACGCCATCACACACCGACACTAATCTGCGTGAAAATGAACGACTCACATATTGGACGCCACATATAAGATTTACATGAACTCAACACCCTCGCTCTTACTTGATTGCTTGTCTGAAACTTGAAGAAATTTCATCGTCACCCTGTGTCAACCTGAGTCAAATTCATAGTTGTCTCACCCTTTTCCCACATAGCCTATGATATGTCCCACAGCTATAGCACTCCGCCTCCTTTTATACTTGCCATCCGCACTTTGCCATGTGCACCGAACACCACATAATATATATCCATATGTACTCTCAGCTTTTGACATTTTTAGACTTTTCGCCACTTTCTCAGATCCTCCGTGGTTAACTCTTGTCCATCAACTAGCATCGATAGACCCTGTCACCAACTTAAATCTTGTACTCATCAACACTTCTTTAGCACCGTTGCACACTTTGTCTGACAACATGTCTGATCACCAGTGCCTTGGCCTGTTTTTGTGTTCCATGCTTACCGCACGCCTCATGCTATCACCGCATCGAGCCTCTGCTGTCCTGGTCGAGTCTCCCGGGTAGCTAGCCCACACCGCCTCAACCCCTACTGCAGAGAACCATCGATCATCACCTGCCAATGCCGAGTATCACATCTCCATCAGACCACTGGTACCCTGTCCGATCCACGTGTCTCTCGCTATCGCTACTAGAAAAAAGGATGTTAGTGGCGCACCTGTTTTGGCTATTAATGGCGCACTATAGGTGCGCCACTATTATCACGCCATTAGTAATTGTTAGTAATAGCGCACATTTTGTGCGCCATTACTATCACAGATAGTAATGGTGCACCTATAGTGCGCCATTACTATGCCTACAAGTGCGACATTACTATCTGACTTAATAATGGCGCACCACATAGAAGTGCGCCATTACTAACAATTTCTTTTCAAAAAAAATTCAGAAATTTTTTCTGCAATTTTTTTTTTCATTTTTTCTTAATCTCGGGTCACTATGGCTTAATCTCGGGTCAAATCTCACTCCATGGTCAAACTTCCAAAAAGGTCACCATCCTCACACTACTCCAGCTCGAGCACGTTTAACTTCTTAATTCTATCCAACCCCAGCACCAGCTCACTTCACAGGCACTTATTGATATATCTATCATATCAATCCTATTAAACCTTGTTGATGTCTAGGACTTTGTTCATGTTCATGAGTGTGATGAAATTTTAAAAATATATTTCAAACTTCCCGGTCATATTACGTATCATATTTTGAACATTTTTTCCAAAAAAAATTTGAAACCAATTTTTTTTTCTGTTACTAGTGGCGTACCTAAGAAATGGTGCGCCATTACTAAGTTTGATTTTTTTTGCATTTCTTTTTAATTTTTTGCCTCCAGATCTTAAAAGCATCGTAACTTTTTTTCTGTTAGGTTTTTGGGGATTCTAGAAATCTTCAACGAGGGTTCCCCGATTGAATTCGGATGTAACTTTTCGAGTAAATGATTTTTTATATAAAAAACTTTTTAATCCTATATAAAAAACTTTTTAATCCGAGTTCGTATGCAAAAGTTATGCCCATTTTACTAAGTTCCAGAGAGATTTTGCAAATAAATTTGAAATTCATATTTGTAAATTTTCCCAACAACTAGACCACATATCACATGGGGAACTTATTTTCTATTATTTTTTTGACATTTTCATCATTTTCTTTTTTTTAAACTGAAAAGACGGTCCACGGGGTGCATTTGGTGAAATATTAATGGCGCACATTCACAAAGTGCGCCATTACTATGTGTCTGACTTTGTCAAACCTTGATCAATGTTAGTAATGGCGCACTTTGTATAGGTGCGTCATTACTAAGTTTGACATAGTAATGGCACACCTATGCAAAGTGCGCCATTACTAAGTTTGACCAAGGTTTGACCAGGTCATACACATAGTAATTTCGCACTTCGTAAATGTGCGTCATTACTATATCAACTAGTAACAGCACACCTATACAAAGTGCGCCATTACTATGTGTATGACTGGGTCAAACCTTTGGTCAAACTTAGTAATGGCGCACTTTTCACCTGGTGCGCCATTACTATTTTGTTATTAATGACGTACCTACACATGGTGCGCCATTACTATTTAGTAATGGCGCACCACATGTATAGTGCGTCATTAATGTCCATATGAGCTATAGCCATTTTTTCAGTAGTGTATCTCGCTGAAATAGGCTTCGACTCTCCGAATTCTTACACCGCAGCCCCTCCATCAGCACATAGTGAAGTCTTTCATCAGACTCCAGCTCCACCTTCAACATGACTCCATGGTAGTTGTAAGTGCCACCGTGCGCTCTGTCGATTCCGAGCTCTCATGTGCACTGTCTTAAATCAACCTCGCGGCATACTCTGTCGAAGCCGCACAAACCCTGAGGCCTGCACCACGTGTTTCCACGCGCCAGAAGTCGGCCACCATCAGCATCACGCTGTCTTCTACTTTGGCCGACATCCCCATCGGTCGTCAGACTTTTCAGTCTGGCCCAGCCGAAATTATCCGACTGCAACCATGCTCCACCCTGCGTCGTATCCCCCGCACATCTCTATGCATTGCTTGACGCCCTCTATTTGCATGATCACTACACGACGCACTCCAGACATTTCTGAGCCTTATACGCACATCACCTCTCGCCGCACACGTCCATCTTCATCGACTTGCATCATGTCAATCATTAATGGACTTGGACCGCGCCTTTGTTTTCCGTAGTATGCACCGCAGCCATCCTGTACATACAAGCAAAGATAGAGGAAATTAAAGAATTCCTTTAGTAGCCTTACCTTGCAGAAGATCCAAAAAGGTTTCGCGCATCCTTGCTCACGTGTAGCACCAAGACTTCTCCATCCCTGCTCTTTCTCTCGCTCCAGATCGAAAGCTACACACAAACGGGACCTGACACATTTTTTCCTTTAATAAATCTCACCTCTTTGCATATATACTAGATCGGGTCCGCGCCTTGGCGCGAGGGTGCCGGTCCCAACAGATAATAATAAAGTGAAAAAGAAACATTATAGAAGGAAAACATAGTGATGCTCAATATCGGCAGGAGATTATAAGGTAACATCAAGTTCAGTGTGTTCACAAGACCACAAAAAATAAGCAACACACCTTGATGTGGGGTGCCCGAAGGACATTAGCTGCCATTAAGTTTAGTACAACAGTGCGGGGCGACAAAGGACATTAGCTGACATTAAGTTTAGTACAACAGCAGGAGCATAAGAGCAAAAGCCTAAGACACAATTCTGAAGGAAGGATATGATTCAATAAAATGTAAGAATATCCAATATAGGGGTTCATATGCATAGAGTGGGTCATACGATCATGATGCACGATATAGCAAAAGATATCTTGCATCAACACATCTTGCCCGCTTCTTGTTCACAGTTTTGCCTCAGCCATGGCCTTCTTGATGTTGTCTTCTCCTGATAGCAGCAAGGCATTAGCAATTAGAAGCCAGCGAGTGAGCACGACTAGAAAAGCAATACATATGATTCCAATTCCTTTTCAGGTAGGATGTGGTGCAATATTTACATAGACCATATCCAGATCATAGTAGTGCATAGTTCCTTATAAGTTGTACAAAACAAACATCGGCACACTACAAAAGATAGGAATGCGCAATGAGACCTTTAGCTAGCTTTGATAGCTTGGTTTTTAAGTTACTTTGAGGCAAAAGAGATCTGGTTCTTCACCTCAAAAATGATTTGCATGTAGGAATATCAGAATATGATTCTGAAACCATGGCACATGGCTGGTTAGTATGGTTTGTCATCACATTCAGTTGCTTTCAGAATGGAAAAGGACAACTAATAATTGGAAAGAACCATATATTCTGACTATGCCATATCAGTGCTTAATTGGTCGGGCCATATATAAACCTTTTACCATGGGGTGTTTCTTTATTCTGCTTCAAAAATAGACAGGAATGACATAAATATGTGCATAGCACTGTTAACTAAGAAAGAGAATATTAAATTTGGGAGTACACAGGCAAGCCAAGTCAGGTACGAAAATAGCAGATAGCAAAGCAATGTGAGAATAGCAGTCGAGTATAGTGGCGTACCATCCATTCTCAAAGAGTTGATTGGTTTATGACGATGGTTCCAGGAGAAAGCTGCAATAGAAAAATAATAATATATTCTTACAAAGAAGGCCCAAAGATTTAAGCAGGATATGGTAATAAATATACATGATATGTGAACTTTAAAACTATTACAGAGAGGTAAATGCAGATTTCTAAGGAACATATTGTACTAATTGTTCAGGCAAAGCAAATAAATTAATTAAATTGGGTCCATGATGTATAGGTGGGTCAATGCTTCAAGGATTATGGCTTGTGGTAGGGCTACCTTCATAAAAATGAGACAGAATGAACATCATCAGTGGCAGCCATATGTGGAGTTGAGACAGAAATAAATCATTGAGAATAATTTATAGTTTCTTTAAATGGAACTTGTCCAAATCGCAATTGTGATGCAACTACAATGAGAAGTCGTCGCCGACCATATGACAATGCTAAGATTCTGTCAAGCTTGCAATACCAAGCCCATAATTCTATAGAAGTTCATTTGCAGAAGATAAATATATCTGCATAGCTACTGCTGGAGAGCATCAACGGTGGCATCTTATTTGCCAACTATATTATTCCTATTTATACACAACATATTTTGACTACTGCACAAGTTTTCGTACAAGAGTTCTGGATTAAATAAAATATGGATCTTACCCATTATATCGTATAACATTTCCATACAGAGCGAAGGCAGCAAACATGAATCCAACATACCAACTGCAACTCCACGAGGCCTATCACTGACAAACAAAATAGCACCTGCATCAAGAAGACGACACAGTCACACATCTCACCGGGTGAAAAGATTTTTTATACTCGAGAGACCAAACTGATGGCAGCATCCAATATTAAAGACCACATATTCAAGAAGGAAACTCAACTTCTAGAAGCAAAGTTTTTTTCTTCAATCACATATAAAAAACAGAGTTTCCAACTGTGTATAACTACTTTTTATGCATGAACAAATTTAGAGATTGCCAATATCCTATGCCTGCTGGATATTAGAAATGCAGGAAGCAATCATACTTCTTTTGGAACCATGTCGACAAAAGAACTGGGAGACGAAATATGATACTCAAAGCTCACAGATTAGGCTATCTAATGAGATTCTCCCAGTGAAAACTGCATAACTTTAAAGTAAATGCCAAGTATCACTAAATGTGTGCTTGAAAACTGACAAGGCTCACATATTTAGTTTAGATTCACCTAAACTAAATGTGTGCTTGAAAACTGCATAACTTTCAAGGAAATAGCAAATATCACTAATAATATCAAATCAAAAAAGGATGGACAAAATATAAGAAGATTCATGTACCAATCAGAACTGGGATTCTCCGAGTCGTCAAACATTCAGTCATAAAATATATCCTTTATATCATGTTTTCAATATCACAACAGGTTAACAATCACACTATCAATGTAAGGTACTACATGCCTTTCTTGTGTTTACATAGACAGTCATCGTTTCTCTAGTTTCTAAAAACACAGACTAACTAAAGGGATCGTAAACCTAGATGATGGCACTTCAACATCGAAAATGACAAATCATTCCATTTGTCACAGAGCAGTGAATAAGATTGATTCTTACCTAGTAATAATTTCTGAAAACAATTTAACAGGAAGAAGGCACAAACCAACAAATGGATCACCTTGCTGTTTCTAAATATAAGATCCCCGCTCTTAACATTCCCACCATGATATGATCTTAATGAATTCCATCAGGATGAGACCAAAGCAGACTCGCCTCCAAACATAACAACATAAGTTTTGATTAAAAGGACAACCAAACAACTGGTCTGCAAACGGAGAAATATGCAACAAAAATTGAAACTTCAGAGTTCAGAGGATCATCTATACTGAGAAGAGTACAGTAAAATAGAAACGGAAGCGGTTCCAAAACCAGCACTCAAACCTTACAAAGTTTTGTATATGTGAAAAGATGATTTATTTTTCAATACAAGCATGTCCTGCAATTAGCAACTAAAAAATCCTGCATTCGAAAGTACCAGAATCTAAATAAACTTCAGAACACACCATTCCACTTTCCAGTGAAGTGGTGTTAACTGCTTGAGGCCCTTCGTCCCGTTTCATAAATTAACCTTCTGAAATGAACTGTATAATATGACTAACATTGTTGTGACTTTACTGTTACCAGATATACACAAAATATTATGTCAATGCCGGTTATCCTTATTCCCAGGCAATCTGCATATGTACATGCCTCTCCAGAGTCCAGACAAACAACTACAGAAATAGCAAAATCCTGAAGGATTGCCAAGGAAACCCATATGGTACTTACACCCAAAAAAGGATTGTGAACATGCCCTGACATCTAATCACAGAAATATCATCTATTACCATTAGAACAGGGCATCTCCAATATAATAAACAAACAAAGATGAAGGCGCCTTACCTCGGGTCGTCTCCTTCCCAGAGGTGCACAGACGCAAGGATGAAGGTCCAGTACTTCCTCGGCGTGGTCGAACAGGAGGTGTTGCGGGACGGCGGCGGGCAGTGGCTCAGCCTCCTCACCCACTCCTAGCTTTAGAGCGAACGATGGGAGGGAAGGAGGAAGGGTGGAGCAGCATGTGGCCTGACGACGGGGAGGAGACGCGACAGGAGGAGGATGGGAGGGGAGAAGGAGTCGGCCAAGGCGGCAGCCGGCTGGATGAAGGAGACGTCGGCGAGGTGGGATTGGCACTCCTCGACCTCGCAGAAGACGGGACGACGGCACGTCGGCCTCATCACCCGCGGCCCCTATCTCTCTAGATGGGCGGCGTGAGGCCGAGGATGGGTGCCCGAGCGAGCAGCGGCGGCGGCGGGGCAGGGAGGCGGACGCGGGGTAGGGTTTGGAGGAGGAGAGAGAGGTGAGGGCGCGGCGCGCGTGCGTGCGCGAGTGCGGGAGTGCACGAGGAGGCGGCGGCTAGGTTATCTCCACGGGGAGCGGCTGTCTTTTATACGCCTACATGCGCATTAACGCAAATACCCTCGGCGGGGCACGGGAATCACACGCGGTTCGTTTTGATCCAACGGCATGTATCTCCTCATCTCGTGATCGGACGGCTGAGAACGCATCAAGGACCAGATCCGACGGCTAGGAAGCGCTAAACTCCAAGGAGGATGTGTTCCTCCCACTATGTATCTTACCCTGATTTCGACACTGTTTCGATCTACAGTTGTTCGTTTTGATCCAACGGCATGTATCTCCTCATCTCGTGATCGGACGGCTGAGAACGCATCAAGGACCAGATCCGACGGCTAGGAAGCGCTAAATTCCAAGGAGGATGTGTTCCTCCCACTATGTATCTTACCCTGATATGTACGAGCTTCCGGTGCCAAAGCATCACTAGACCGCATACAATCGATCAGCCCCATGGTGCGCGTCTCCGCCTGGGCCTTCCTGCCCCATGGGCCGCCTCTGAACAAGCCAACCCCGCCGAGCCAGCCTCTTTCCTCGGCCTGCTATTGTGCTCCGCCTGCAGGGCCTGTCCAGGAGCGCTGCTTGGGTCGTGGCCCACCTGGCGCTACATGCCCAGGCCACTGAGATACGTTACACCGCCGCATCAAACATGGCGTCTACTTGTCTAGTGATTCCTGCTAACACACGCATCAATCCAATCTGCACAATGTCGCCGCCTCTTGATCAGGATAAACTATGCAAGTTGCTATTTAACCTTCTACAAGGACTGACTTTGTCGAATCTAATACAACTAAGGTGAGAGAGACACACACCCGCCAGCCATCTTTATGCAACAAATAACATGTCTGTCGATGAACCGGTCTCGTGTACGTGGACTTGTGTCGGGCTGCTTCATCCCACAATATCGCCGAATCAAGAAAAGACCAAGAAAGGAAACAATCTGAATATCAACGCCCACAAACTCCTTTGTGTTCTACTCGCGATGTCATCTACGCATAGACCTAGCTCTGATACCACTGTTGGGGAACGTTGCATGGGAAACAAAAAATTTCCTATGCTCACCAAGATCAATCTTGGAGATGAACATCTACGGGAGGAGAGATTGCATCTACATACCCTTGTAGATCGCTAAGCGGAAGCGTTAAGAAACATGGTTGATGTGTCGAACGTCTTCATGATCCAATCACGATCTGTCCCGCGAACTTCGATCCAAGTGCCGAACGGACGGCACCTCCGCATTCAACACACGTACGGCTTGATGACGCCTTCACCTCCTCGATCCAGCGAGCGATGGTGAAGTAGTAACTCGAGTCCTCCGGTAGCACGATGGCGTGGTGGCGGTGGTGGTGGTGGAATCTCAGCAGAGCTTCGCTAAGCGCTATAGAGAGGAAGAGGGATGCGAGGGAGAGGAGAGGCAGCGCTGTGGTGTGGAGATGTGCTCTAGGGAGCGGATGCCCTCTCTCTACCTCTCTATATATAGGGGGGAAGGAAGGAGGAGGAGGAGGCGCCCTAGATCCAATCTAGGAGTGGCGGCCAAGGCAGATGGGGGTGCCCCCCAGGGAAACCCTAGGGTTGCTTGCCCCCCAAGCCAGGTGGAGGGAACCCTAGATGGGGCACCCCACCTCTCCTGGTTACGTGAGATGGAGTGAGAGGGGCGCTCAGCCCATTAGTGGGCTGGTTTGCCCCCTCCCCTTGTCCCATGAGGCCCCCCAACACTTGCCCGGACCCCCCAAAACCCCTTTCGGTCATGTTGGTCATCACCCGGTACCTCCGGAACAATTCCAGACTCCAATACCCTTCGTCCAATATATCGGTCTTCACTTCTGGACCATTCTGGAGTTCCTTGTCACGTCTGGTATCTCATCCGGGACTCCGGACAACCTTCAGTAACAACCATACACTACTGCAGGATGCTGCTAGCTAACGCGACACTACGATCAGAGACCTTTGATGAAACTGTGTGCGATGCATTAATCACAAATGGTGGTGTAAAAAAATTGTCGAAAAAGGTGCAAAACATTTGCGATGCCGGATGCATCAAACACGATTCAGATTTTAGTTCAGTGTGTGATGTAGGGCATACAGTTCAGTACAATTAACCGTTTGCGATGAGGAGAAACAAAATAAACGGGCATCCAAATGAAGGTGTGTGAGATAAATATCACACGGTTCACTAGGAAAAACTGCTTGTGATTCGGCAACACAAAAGAAACGGTCAGCCAAATCAAGGTGTTTGCTATATACGGCATGCGGTTCACGCGGATGAACTGTTTGTGTTGAGACAAGAGAACATAAATGGTTCAATATAACAAGATGTGTGTGATACGCGGCAAACAGGTCTGTAATCAGAAATGTGTGCGAAGACAAATAATAACACAGACGATTGCTGCTAATAAGACGTGTGTGTTGTGCGATATCGATGGGATTGCATACAAAACAATAAAATATATATTACATGCATGATTAACCAAATTAAACATCCAACTACATAGGTGGCTACTACAACCATGGCATTTGCACACACCATCGTAAACTATTACATGCATAATTTCATAGGTGGCTACTACACACATGACACTTCCACACATCAATAAAGTAAAGTATACATTACATGCATGATTAACTAGCATAAACGATCATCTGATCATCATCTACTTCTTGTCACGCTTGCTCTGCTTGTGGCTCGATCCGGACTTGTTGATTTGGGTAACGAGGCACTTCATCATGTCAACGATCCTCCTGTACATCTCGAAGCATGTGTACACGCTCTTGGCCACAAACCTGAGGTGAGGTTCATCCAGTCGCCGAACCCAGGCCCTGTGCCAGGATAAGGCACTTGTTATCTGGGCATACCCCTTCATCTTTTCATAGTAGGGGTCGATGATGGCTGAGGCAAGTTTGACCAGGGAGTCCTGCTTCGTGCTGCCCCAGACCCTGTAGTGGTCACGTATTCCAACAAGGTTCTTGCAGGCCAAGCCCATAATACTGAGCATTTTTACATCGTCGGTGGTCTCCACCGTGGCAAACTTGTAGTCGGTGCTGTTGACAAACCTGTTGAAACGATCGCGAGGCTCTCTAGCCATGCAGTAGTGGTAGATGAGGACATGATGGCGCACGCACAACTGGGCAACGGCAACCTTCTGATCTATGCCGGGACTACCATCGGTGTACTGGAGGTCGATGCCGACCACCTTGTACTTGTCTCTAGCAAGAAACTGCTCAACGGTGTTGGTAGTCATCCTCTACGGCAGGGTCGATGGTGTACACCACCGAGAGATCCGTCTCCCTCGTGTGGGTCTCCACTTTATGCTCCCTCGCGTGGGTCTCCACTTTATGCTCGTCGAACTCCATTGGAGCGCCGCTAGACATCCCCTCTCTATGTGTTATCGTGGGTGTGCTTCTTGTGTTGTGGGGCGCGATCGAACGGTTGAAGAGACTAAGGCTATAATAGCCGCGGGAATTAAAGGGGAGGTCGCACGGCACGTCCTGATGGCAGTTCTAATTCGCAGCGCGTAACTCCATCATGCCGCACGTAACTGCATCGCGTGGCAACGCGCGCGGTGCAACCGCATGCATATGGGGCCCCCGATGTGATCGTGCGTAGGCCCAACTGCTGGAAGAGCGCATGCAGAGGGACGCGAGCAGACCGCTCCGCGGTCGCCTCAACGGCGAGCAACCATATATATATATATATGCGTATAGCAGTTGAACACACAAGGAAAAGTTTTCCACAACCCGAGCGCGTCGACGGACGCGAGCAGAGCGCGCCGCGACGCCTAATGGTTGAACTATTTGTATAGATTAAGCACGACTGCTTAATCTATGAATGAAATATATGCTTAATTACTGAATTTTAGTTGCAGAAATTAGATAGTGCTAGTGATTTTTAGCTGCATATTTTGATAAATCCCCATTGGAACCGCTGGATGTCCTCTCTGTATGTTTCGTCGTGGGTGTGCTTATTGTGTCATGCGCCGGCCCCAAACACTGGCAGCAGAACTTATAAATTGACAGGATGGAGTACTAGTTACAGTGATGCATATAATAAAGCAAAGGGATCACACATGTCTTTATTGACTGGGACCAGAATGCAATAATAGAATAAGAATTAAGGAGGCAACAAGAAAGATGCATCCATCAACGTACGTCCTCCTCCTCCTCAACCCAGTGCGCCAGGCCGCCGACCGGCGGCTAAGGATTGACGGCTTTTGTGGCGAGGTCAAGATGCTTCTCAGCAAAGGCATCCAAGGCTTCCAGCCAGTTGAAGAAGGCCAATGTCGTACCGTCCTCACTGGCCTTGTAGATACCTATGTACACGATTTGCTCGTACACATGGATGTGTAGGTCGACGAATTCTTGCAGGGAGAGGCGCCTCGTGGCGAGTGCGAACTCCGGGTGGACATTCTTCATGGTGTCGGCGGGCAGTCGCAGGGCCACCAATGCTTGAAAGAGATTCCAACCATGGAGGACGATCAGGGTGGAAGGCAATGAGGAGCCCGGGCAGGCGGGCTGGAGGAGTACAGCGATGTCGTCCGCGAGCTTGTTGACGACGGCGAACTTGTTGATCGTGGAAACGATCATCTTGTCCAACCGAGAGTCGTAGCAGGCGTTGACGGTGGCCATCCACCAGTCGGTCGCCAACAACGTCCTTGGCGCCATGTGTAGGCTGGCGTCATGGACCTTCTGGCACAGCCACTGGCCGCTCGCGTGCATCGCCGCCATGGGTCTGAAGTGACCACTTTTGCACTTAGTGTAGGTGCTTAGGCAAATGCTTAGGTGCGTACGATGTGGTAGATGCATTGGACTGGAGGGGCACCTTTATATGAGTGCAAACTGCGTTGCATTCACATCGTGCTGCCTCTTTTCCCGGTCCTCCTTCCATTACTTCCCTCATGCATTCATGATGCTAATTGAACGAGGATGCATCATTAGCCGTTCAACATTTCGGGAACCGCTACCCTCTCCCTCGTCTACATTAAAGCCGTATCGGGAACTACGCTGCCCGCTGCACGGCCGGCCAAACATGCCTCCTCGCCTCCATCTATTCTTAATTACTGATTTTTAGTTGCAAAATTAAATACTACTAGTGATTTTTAGCTTGATATTTTGACAAATGGCAGTGTTACAAGGTTGACAAATGGCAGTGTTACAAGATCAACAAATGACAATCTTTCCAGTTTGACAAATGGCAACATATCCAATATGACAGATGCAAATCTTACCAAATTGTTTGTAAAGTGGTTGCACACGGGTCATCCAACACAACCGTTTGCGTTGAAGAGATGCACAAATCCTGCTCTCACTTTGCATACGAGTGTTCTTTCCAAAACGTTTGCGATCAAGAGCCATTAAAACCAAGACACGTGGCGTCACGTGAATGGTTTAAATTTCAACTGTACACATAAATGCATTGAAAAACTCAATTAATGCATAAAATGTCCAAACGATCCCCGAAAAATGCCAAAAATTGACATAACACTCCTGTTGTTCTATGTTGACACGAGAAAAAAATTCAAAGCAAGAAGAGGCAATGGATATAGTTTTGTCCCCAAAGGTCGGACGTCCCCTACCGAAACCATCAGGCTTGTTGTGAGAAGCTGTGGTTTGTGAGAAGCATATCCCAAACCTGCCCCAAATGGGACAAAAAAATTACCACGGCATGTTGATGCCGCTCCATGATAGCATGCATGCCAAGTTTCATTAATTTCACACGAGCTTTGGATTTATACTAGAATTTAAAAATCAGGTTTCTCACTATTTGTGGTCGAGTGACGGTGGCAGGGTGTTTGACGACATTCATTCTCATTTCTTGCATGGGACCTAATTAAGCATGCAACCAAGGACACGGATTTGAATTTTCAACCACTTTATATGCATTAGAGCATATGTGTGCATGTATAGTTCAGATTTGAATTATGCACATGAATGCATAGAAAACTCAGTTAATGTATAAAAATGTCCAAGCGAACTCCCAAGAATCACAAAAATTTACACAACAACCCCTGTTGTTCTATGTTGACACTAGGGAAAAATTGAAATCGAGAAGAGGCAATGCATATCGTTTTGTCCAGAAAGGTGAAACGTTCCTTACCCAAACCACCTGGCTTGTTGTGAGAAGCTCTGGTTTGTGAGAAGCATATCCCAGACCTGCCCCAAATGGGACAAAAAACTTACCACGGCATGTTGATGCTGCTCCATGACAACATGCCAAGTTTCATGAATTTCAGACGAGCTTTGGATTTACTAGAATTTAAAAATCAGGTATATATATCTCAATGTTTGCGACCGAGTGACGGTGGCAGTGTGTTTGACATTCATTCTCATTTCACTACTGGAATCGGCTTCTCTTTGCCGTCCGCCATGGCGGACGGCAAAGGCATAGATCCCGGACGGTAAAATCCTTTGTCGTCAGCCAACGGACGGCAAACTGTCCGGCTGAACACGTGCCAGCAAAGTCCTTCTTTGTCGTCCGCTGCAGAAACGGACGACAAAGGATTGTGCCATTCACCATCCGAGGCCAGCGGATGGCAAAGACAACGGACGACAGTGGTGTGGGGTCAGAGCCATTAGGGGGTTAACGGCGCTCTTTGCCGTCCGCTGACAGACGACAAAGAGCTTAGCTAGGGCAGCACTAGGAAGCTGCAACGTGGCCAGCTATGCCGTCTGCCAACGGGCGGCAAAATGACCAAATAGGCAGCCAGTGTTCCTAGTTTGCACAGGTGACTGCCACATGTCCTCTTTGCCGTCTGCTAGCGGACGGCAAAGCTCTTTGCTGCCGGCTAGCGGACGGATAAGAGGCTATACATCCCCTATTTTTTATTTAAATCCAATTAATTAGACATGGTTTCAAACACAGATATGCATGCATACATATCCACCAGCATGTCCAACAACATATTTCATCAAATCCAACAACATAGTTCAACAAAGTCCAACATATCCATATATACATAACCAGAAACAAGTTTCCAACAACATATCCATATAGACATACATATCCAAACAAGTTTTCATAAACAACAAGGAAGCACAAGAAGAATAGTACACTCCATGAATCCAAGCTTCCTCATGTAAAGCAAATCTGCAAAAAAGTTAGAAGAAGAAGAAGAAGAATAAGAATAAGAAGAAGAAGAAGAAGAAGAAGAAGAAGAAGAAGAAGACTAGTTAGAAGAAGAAGAAGAAGAAGAAGAAGAAGAAGAAGAAGAAGATTTTTTTATTCTCTTTCTTTTTCTCCTCTCCTTTTCTTTATCTTCTTCTTCTTCTAACTAAGGTAGGTAAAAATGGCATTTTATTGCTAAGCTAGGTAAAAATGCTAAGTGTAGGTCATTTTAGAGCTAAGGTAGGTAAATAGGTCATTATGCACAAAATATGAACATATATATTACATCGTTTGACTGATAACGGTTTCTCAACTTCGACATTTTCCTTTTTGATTGAATTTCTTTCCCTTCTTGTTCGTTGACGAATAGTTGAGCCACTCATTGTGACTTTTCCTTTTCCATGTAGTACAGTCTTTCTTAGGTAATGTGGTATTGATTCTTCTTTTGATTTATACTTCATCGTCATCGTCATCTTCCCTCATTGGGTTGCCTTACTGGTCATAGTCTTCCTCATTGGCGACTCCATCCATTCCAATGATGTTCCTTTTGTTCTCCTCATGAAAACGCGGCTAGGATTGCTCTGGTTGGATATGAAGAAGCATTGTGTCATGTGCTTAGCATGTACCCATGAATCGTTTTTTACGATGGCATTCACGGTAGCGTTCTTGGCGTCGGGTATAGTCATGGTAGTGAAATTCCACTTTTCTCTTTTGACATTCTTAGCCAATCTGACATGGAACATCATCGCGTTGTGCAGTCTAGATTAGTTGTAGCGACCCGACCTCAGATGGTCAAGTCTCTGTGCATCAGTGTCATCCCTGGATCAGTAATGCTGACACGCACAGTACTCGAAGGATTTATAACAGGGTAGCAATCACACACTTATTACATCGAATGTCTCAAAAGAGAACTTATTACAATAATATGGCTTAAGGCCATCTAATGCGATAACAGCGGAAGGCTTGGAAGATAAAGGTAGTCCATCAACTCCAACGACATAGCTGAGCTGCACGGCAACGACCTAACGAACCTTACTCCTCGTCTGAAAAGTCTGCAACATAACACGTTGCAGCCCGAGAAACGGGTCAGCACATGGAATATGCTGGAAATATAACACAGTAAAGCAAGAACGGAATAATACTAACACTACATGCATAATTTGGCTGGTGGAAAGCTATACGGTTATAGTTTTGCATAAAGCCAATTTTTCCCTACTGCAAAGGAATAAATTTTATTTAGCTATCATGGTAGTTGAACAACATTGAGAAGGTAACCCCAACTCAATCCCAATTAAAGTGATTTAACAACCCAACAATATAAATTAAGAGTGATGAGATACATAAGATGCTTCAAGTACTAGACACTCAGAATTGTCCATAACCGGGGACACGGCTAACCATGATTAGATTGTACACTCTGCAGAGGTTTGCGCACTTTTCCCCAAAAGACTTGATTGCCTCTGTTGATTTCTCGCACTGCATGGTGTTTGAGAAATGGATGACCGAGACACATTCTTTCAGAAACATTCACTCTCTACTCCGGGTAGACCATACCAAACCTACAAAACCCACTACCTGCTGATCTACATGTTCAAGAGCTTCACGTAACTTACTCAACTATGCTAGAGCCCATAATAGCTTGTGGCTGCACACGGAAGTTTCTAGCATGAATCATCTCAGTTCCCTTTTAGCCTGGGTGGCGGTCCATAGAAAAATCACACGGTAACCCCGGGATTTCCAAAAAAACAGGCAACACTGGTATCCCCTGGTGCCTCAATCCACCCAGATGTGTATTAAAGTTGCCACCTTAGGTTGAACCATTAATTAACAATCTCACATCTGTCATGGAATACACTCAAACCCAAACCACGTCTACGAGCATAGCATAGCAATATAAGCATAACGTAGAAGTAACTCCCAAGGGTTTGATAATAAACAGGACAATAGGTTCTACCTCAATAGCTACTTCCCAAAATCCACATGTTAAAGACATCCTAATCATGCAATGTTTGAGGATTGAACTAATGCAATGAAAACTGGGTATGGAAAGAGTATGATCAATGTGTTACTTGCCTTGCTGACGATCCGTGAAACCTAGTGACTCGTAGTAACACGCTTCGCACTCCGGGAATTCCATTGCAAACAAACAATAACATACATAAGCAACTAGCAAAGATGCATCAGCAAAACTTCAACTGAAAACGAAGGACCAGCAAGTTCAACTTAAGAAAATCCGGTTAGCAAAAAGACTCAAATCAAACGGAGTAACGAAACTCAAACGACGAGAGAAACAAGATCCGTTTACTAATCTGAACTAAAGTCAAATTTTACAGTATCAAAATCTTGTTCAGGTTGGTTAAGAAGAAAGAGGGTCTTGAGATGAAACTCTAGGTTTTTGAATCACCTGATTCCGACTAACGAGCGAAAAGATAAACAGAAACTAAGATTGGATCAGAAATCGTGACCAAAAATAATCGCAAATAAATCCGATAAAAGAAAACTGACGAACAGGCTAACGAACGAGCGTTCGTTGTCTGTAACTAATGAATGAAAACCATTCATTTAGATGAACGTACGGACGAACGTTCGCTAAATAAAAGAACCGCGGAAAACCGGTGAACCGATCTGAAAAAAAACGGACTAGGGTTTCTAAAAAAACGAACGGTTTTTACGAAAAAAACCGGCGGCTCGGATCCGGCTCGGTACCTCCGGCGAGGGGCTCCGGCAAGGCGTTGTGGGGCGGCGGGGCTCGGCGACGGCGCGGGCGGCGACCGGCTGGGGCGGCGGGCTGCAGCGGCGGCGGCGGGGCTCGGCGATGGCGCGGGCGGCGACCGGCTGGGGCTGCGGTGGCGGCGGCGGTTGATGGTGGTGGTGGCTCGGGGGGGAGTATATATAGGGGGGGCGGCGGCTTGGAGTAGGGGCCAAGGCGGCGCGGCGGTGGAGTCCGGCTCACACTCCTCCGAGTCGGCCGCGGCGGCGGCGCGCGAGGGAAGGCGGCGGCGCGGGGTTGGGCCGGCCTGGCTTGGCTGGGCCTCGGCCCAGTCGAGCGCGGGAAGTTTTTTTTTTAAAAAAATTCGCCTGTAAAAATAAAATCCTAGAAAATAAAATAAAAACCTAAAAAAGCCAAAACAATTTTTCACCATCTAAATAAAATATTTAGTACGAGATGAACATTATCTTGGCCCTAAAATGCAATTTTTTCGAAAACGTGCAAATTTTTCTATTGCAAATAAAATCTGAATAAAAACAACTAAAATCAAATAAATGATTTTAATATTTTTCCTCCAATATTTCAATTATTTTGGAGAAGTCATATTATCTCCTCTCATTTATTTTTGGTACGAAATATTTTTCGGAGGGAGAAATAATTAAAATCAAAAATCCTCGTTTCATTATTTGGTAGGAAAAATCCAAATATGAAACCGGAAAATCCCCAACTCTCTCCGAGGGTCCTTGAGTTGCTTAGGATTTCGAGGATTGCAAAGCAGAAAAGAAATAAAATATGATATGCATGAATGATCTATGTATAACATTCCAAATTGAAAATTTGGGATGTTATAAACCTACCCCCCTTAAGATGAATCTCGCCCTCGAGATTCGGGTTGGTCAGAAAATAGGTGCGGGTGGTCCTTGCGAAGATCATCCTCTCTTTCCCAGGTGGCTTCATCCTCCCTATGGTGGCTCCACTGAACTTTACAGAACTTGATGACCTTATTGTGGGTTACTCGACTGGCAAACTCAAGAATCTTCACTAGCTTCTCCTCGTAGGTCAAATCATTGTCTACTTGAATTGCCTCCAAGGGTACTGTATCTCTTAAAGGTATATCGGCTATCTCCGCATGACACTTCTTCAGCTGAGAGACGTGGAACGCATCGTGAACTCCCGATAGTCCTTCAGGTAATTCCAACTTATAGGCAACTTCTCACATCGGTTCCAAAACACGATACGGTCCTACAAATCTCGGGGCTAATTTTCCTTTAACTCCAAAACGTTTCACACCTCGCAAGGGTGATACTCGCAGATATGCTCTGTCTCCAATTTCATAAGTTACCTCCTTGCGTTTTGAGTCTGTGTAGCTTTTCTGCCTTGACTGAGCTACCTTCAGTCTATCACGAATCAACTTAACTTTCTCCTCAGACTCTTTGATCAAGTCTGGTCCGAACAACTGACAGTCTCTACCTCATCCCACATCAACGGGGTCCTGCATCTACGTTCATACAAAGCTTCGAACGGTGCCATCTTCAAACTGGCTTGGTAGCTATTGTTGTATGAAAACTCTGCGTAAGGCAAATTGTCATCCCAGCTAGATCCATAATCTAGCGCGCATGCTGTCAACATATCTTCCAGTATCTGCTTGACTCTCTCAGTCTGACCATCAGTTTGCGGGTGGAAGGTTGTACTGAATTCCAATCTCATACCCAAGGTCTGGTGTAACTGATGCCAAAACTTTGAAGTGAACTGAGTCCCTCTATCTGATATGATGCTCCTCGGAACTTCATGCAAACGTACAATTCTGGTCATATATATCTTGGCTAACTTTGCACTTGTGTAAGTAGTTTTTACCAGAATAAAGTGAGCCACTTTAGTTAAACGATCCACAACTACCCATATTGAGTCATATCCTGCCTTGGTTCTGGGTAGTCCGGTGCTAAAGTCCATACCAAGTTTATCCCACTTCCATTCGGGTATCGGCATAGGCTGTAACAGTCCAGCTGGCTTCTGATGCTCTGCCTTCACTCTTTGACATACATCACATACGGCTACGTACTCCGCAATATCCTTCTTCATACCAATCCACCAGAAACGTTCCTTTAAATCCAAATACATCTTGGTGTTCCCGGGGTGTATTGAGTATGGTGAGTCATGAGCTTCCTGAAGTATTAACTTCCTGATCTCCGGGTTATTGGGTACGTAAACTCGGTCCTCAAACCACAAGGTATTGTTCTCATCCTCGCGAAAACCTTTGGCCTTTCCTTCACTCATCTTCTCCTTTATTTCGGCAATCTCTTGGTCTTCCTTCTGAGCTTCTCGAATTTTGTTCAACAAGGTCGACTGAACCTCCATTGTTGCAACAAAACCTCTTGGAACAATCTCGAATCGAAGTTCCATGATATCCTCAGCTAACTTCTTTGGCAAACCCTTGCTCTCAAGCATATTGGCATAACTCTTCCGGCTCAAAGCGTCTACTACAACATTGGCTTTTCCCGGGTGATAGTGTAGCTTCATGTCATAATCCATTATAAGTTCCAACCATCTCCTCTGTCTAAGGTTCAGCTCCTTTTGCCTGAAAATGTACTTCAAACTCTTATGATCCGTGTACACATCACAATGATTTCCAATAAGGTAATGTCTCCAAGTCTTCAATGCATGCACTACGGCTGCTAATTCCAAATCATGCGTGGCATAGTTCAACTCATGAGGCTTCAGTTGTCGTGAGGCATACGAAACAACCTTACCATCCTGCATAAGCACACATCCCAGTCCCAAACGAGAGGCATCGCAATACACTTGAAACTCCTTATGTATATCTAGCAATGTTAGCACTGGGGCTATAGTTAAACGTTTCTTCAACTCCTAAAAACTTGCGTCGCAATCCTCTGCCCATTTAAACTTAGTATCCTTCTTTAGTAGTTCAGTCATTGCATTTGCAAGCTTGGAAAAGTTTTTAATAAATCTCCGGTAATATCCCGCGAGTCCAAGGAAACTGCGGATCTCTCCAACTGAAGTGGGTGCCAACCATTCAATGACCGTCTGAACTTTGCTGGGGTCTACTGATATACCCTCTCCTGATATCACATGCCCCAGAAATCCAACTTCCTTCAACCAAAATTCGCACTTGCTGAACTTGGCGTATAACTAGTGTTCTCGGAGTTTCTCGAGAACTAAACGTAAATGCTCCTTGTGCTCCTCTTCATTCTTCGAATATACCATAATATCATCAATGAACACCACAACAAATTTGTCCAAATACTCCATGAAGACCTTGTACATCATACTCATGAAATAGGCAGGTGCGTTTGTCAGTCCAAACGACATGACCGTATACTCGTATAATCCATAAAGCGTAGTGAATGTTGTCTTTGGTATATCCTTCTCTCGGATCTTTAACTCATGGTATCCTGACTGTAGATCAATCTTTGAAAACACATTCGCTCCTTGCAGCTGATCAAACAGATCATTGATCATCGGTAGTGGATATTGGTTCTTAATCATTACTTCATTCAAGGCTCGATAATCCACAACCATCCTCAGGGATTTATCCTTCTTCTCGACCAAAAGTACTGGGGCTCCCCAAGGCGATGAACTCCTCCGAATATAACCTTTCTCCAACAACTCCTTGATCTGTTTCTTAATTTCCTCCAGATCGTTTGCGGGCATCCGATAGGGTCTCTTGGATATAGGCCCTGTACCTGGCAACAGTTCTATCAAAAACTCAATGTCCCGATCCGGAGGCATCCCTGGTAACTCTTCTGGAAAAACATCCAGGTAATCCTTCACTATAGGCACTTCCTCCTGCACAACTACTGTGAGGGCATTTACTTGGGTCCTCCTAGGCACATGCCTAGATACGTACTTAATCCTTTTACCCTCCGGGGTGGTGAGATGAATTGACTTGCTAGCACAGTCAATATTTCCTCCATACTTTGACATCCAGTCCATACCTAATATCACATCCAATCCTTGTGACTCCAAGATAATTAGTTCGGACGGAAAAACATGAGTTCCAATGGTTAAAGGTATCTGGTTGCACCACTGGCTAGCCATATACTCAGCTATAGGCGAGCTTACTAAAAGAGGGGTCCTCAGGGTTTGGGTTGGTAGCTTAAACTTGTCCACAAATCCCCTTGATATGTATGAATACGATGCACCAATATCGAAAAGAATAAGAGCGGTAAATGACTTAACCAAAAACTTACCTATCACCGCGTCTGGCTGATCTTCAACCTCCTCCACGTTAACGTGGTTCACCTGTCCTTTGTTGAATGGATTAGGCTTCTTTCGGCGCTCCCGTTTCCATTTCCATTCCTTCCTTCAGGGCAATCATTCACATAGTACCCAGTCTTTCCGCACTTATAGCAAGTAACTTGACTCAGGTCTCTCTTGGAGGGTGTGGCTGGATTGGAGCGATTCTGATTGTTGTTAGCTCCGTTCCCATTCCCATTCTTACCACCAGTGTGATTATGTGATCCTCCTCCAGTGTGGTTGTGACCTCCATGCTTATGAACAAGCCGTCCCGTGTTCGGTGTTAAGCGAGGCTTATGCTGAGCTCCTGAGTTATACTTCCCTTGACCATACTTCCTCTTACGGCTCTCAATCTGTTGCTGCTTCCCTTCGATCATAAGAGCCTTATCTACCAACTCCTGGTAGTTTTTGAAGGTTGCCACCATCAACTGCCTACTCATCTCATCATTCAATCCTTCCATAAACTTCTCCTGCTTCATGGCATCCGTGGCCATATCATCAGGGGCATAGCATGATAGTTTGCTAAAATCATCCACGTACTGACCCACAGTATGGTTCCCCTGACGTAAATTGCTAAACTCTCGCTTCTTCATCTGCATAGCTCCAGCGGAAACATGGGCAGTACGAAAAGCCTGTTGAAACCGTGCCCATGTGACCGTGTCGATAGGATAGGTGGCTGTGAAATTCTCCCACCATGAGGCTGCCGGTCCATCCAATTGGTGTGCGGAAAAATGCACCTTCCCCGCATCTGTGCATCCTGCGGTGGTCAACTCCCTTCCGATACGGCGTAGCCAATCATCAGCAACTATAGGATCGGTGCTACTGGAAAACACCGGTGGTTGTAACCTTAGAAAGCGGGCTAGGTTGTCTGCTGGTGGAGGGTTGTTGTTGTTGTTGTTGCCCTAGTTTTGAACTAGCAATTGCATCAAAGCATTCTGCTGCTGGATCAACTGGGTGAGCTCTGGCGGGAAAGAAAAACCGGTGTCACGTCTCGGAGGCATCTGATGGGTTTTAGAGGGGGGAGATTAGAATAGAAAAAGGTCTAGTGAGAAAGCACTACCCATATGCACATTAGAGAAGCACAATCATAACACTCAATCAATCAAGCAAGGGCTTACAACGATCTAGAACTATCGCAAAAGTGCTCAACTACTACTAATTACATGGGAAAATACTACTAGTATATGGTAGTCCTCTAGAAATTTTGATCGGTGGAAGATTCCATAATGTCAGCTCCAGCTTCATCTTCATAATCATCATCACTAGGGTCCGAATCAGTGTCGTCAATGATGATGTAGTTGTCCGGGAAAGTGGGTTCGTCATCTTCGTCTCCTGGTGCTGGTTCTCCCATGAATACTCCGATCTTCTGAACCAGGTCGTCGTTCTTCTCCAGTAGCGTCTTGATTTCCTCCTCATATCCGTCACGGGTGAACTTGAGTTCTTCCTCCAGCTCGATGATCCTAGTCTTTGCCTTCTTCAACTCTATCATGTCGGCGCACATCTGGTTCTCCTGTCGTCGAATGTGTTGGTTTTGCTCTTGGATAAAAGCTGCAATGGATCTATCCTTCTTGGTGTTGATCATCTCCCATTGCTCGTCTCAGCGCCCACATATTTGATAGATGGTGTCCTGGAGTTCCTTGTTGTAGACTTCTCCAATGTGTCCCATGGTAATGTGGGCTGCCATGCTCTTGCCTAGACTCCAGGTTGGTGAATCGAAAGAAAATTCTATGGGTTTAGAAGTTGGCGATAACGTCCTTCCTGGTACTTGTACTTGAATCCTCTAGCGCTCCTCTTCTGGTAGGGTGTATGTCCCGGTGAAACTTGGTATACCAATGTTCATGTATCTCGTGACTTCATTCAAGTGGCGTCCAAAAGGTGTATCCTCGTCTGGTTGCGCAAACTTGTTCTTCATCTCCGGCATCCTAAAGAGTGGAAAAGAGAAGAGGAATCAGAAATGAGTAGAGAAGAGTGACCTATGGTTTGTCTTAGTGGTCGTGTCCTACACTGAGCGTGTGCTCTGATACCATCTTGTAGCGACCCGACCTCAGACGGTCAAGTCTCTGTGCATCAGTGTCATCCCTGGATCAGTAATGCTAACACACAGAGTACTCGAAGGATTTATAACAGAGTAGCAATCACACACTTATTACATTGAATGTCTCAAAAGAGTACTTATTACCATAATATGGCTTAAGTCCATCTAATGCGATAACAGCGGAAGGCTTGGAAGATAAAGTGAGTCCATCAACTCCAATGGCATAGCTGAGCTGCACAGCGACGACCTAACGAACCTTACTCCTCGTCTGAAAAGTCTGCAACATAACACATTGCAGCCCGAGAAACGGGTCAGCACATGGAATATGCTGGCAATATAACACAGTAAAGCAAGAACAGAATAATACTAACACTACATGCATAATTTGGCTGGTGGAAAGCTCTACGGTTATAGTTTTGCATAAAGCCAATTTTTCCCTACTGCAAAGGAATAAATTTTATTTAACTATCATGGTAGTTGAACAACATTGAGAAGGTAACCCCAACTCAATCCCAATTAAAATGATTTAACAACCCAACAATATAAATTAAGAGTGATGAGATACATAAGATACTTCAAGTACTAGACACTCAGAATTGTCCATAACCGGGGACACAGCTAACCATGATTAGATTGTACCCTCAGCAGAGGTTTGCGCACTTTTCCCCACAAGACTCGATCGCCTCCGTTGATTTCTCGCACTGCATGGTGTTTGAGAAACGGATGACCGAGACACAGTCTTTCAGAAACATTAACTCTCTACTCCGGGTAGACCATACCAAACCTACAAAACCCACTACCTGATGATCTACCTGTTCAAGAGCTTCACGTAACGTACTCAACTATGATAGAGCCCATAATAGCTTGTGGCTGCACACGGAAGTTTCTCGCATGAATCATCTCAGTTCCCTTTGAGCCTGGGTGGCGGTCCATAGGAAAATCGCACAGTAACCCCAGGATTTCAAAAAAAACAGGCAACACTGGTATCCCCAGGTGCCTCAATCCACCCAGATGTGTATTAAAGTTGCCACCTTAAGTTGAACCATTAATTAACAATCTCACATCTGTCATGGAATACACTCAAACCCAAACCACGTCTACGAGCATAGCATAGCAATATAAGCATAACGTAGAAGTAACTCCCAAGGGTTTGATAATAAACAGGACAATAGGTTCTACCTCAATAGCTACTTCCCAAAATCCACATGTTAAAGACATCCTAATCATGCAATGTTTGAGGATTGAACTAATGCACTGAAAACTGGGTATGGAAAGAGTATGATCAATGTGTTACTTGCCTTGCTGACGATCCGCGAAACCTAGTGACTCGTAGTAACACGCTTCGCACTCCGGGAATTCTATCGCAAACAAACAATAACATACATAAGCAACTAGCAAAGATGCATGGCAAAACTTCAACTGAAAACGAAGGACCAACAAGTTCAACTTAAGAACTCCGGTTAGCAAAAAGACTCAAATCAAACGGAGCAACGAAACTCAAACGACGAGAGAAACAAGATCCGTTTATTAATCTGAACTAAAGTCAAATTTTACAGTATCAAAATCTTGTTCAGGTTTGTTAAGAATAAATAGGGTCTTGAGATGAAACTCTAGGTTTTTGAATCACCTGATTCCGACTAACGAGTGAAAAGATAAACAGAAACTAAGATTGGATCGGAAATCGCGACCGAAAATAATCACAAATAAATCCGATAAAAGAAAACTGACGAACAGGCTAACGGACGAGCGTTCATTGTCTGTAACTAATGAATGAAAACCATTCGTTTAGACGAACGTACGGATGAACGTCCGCTAAATAAAAGAACCGCGGAAAACCGGTGAACCGGTCTGAAAAAAAATGGACTAGGGTTTCTAAAAAAACTGAATGGTTTTTACGAAAAAACCGGCAGCTCGGATCCAGCGAGGGGCTTCGGCGAGGCGAGGTGGGGCGGCGGGGCTCGGCGACGGCGCGGGCGGCGACCGGCGGCGGCGGCGGGCTGCAACAGCGGCGGTGAGGCGCGGCGGCTCAGGAGGGGGCGCGGCTGCGGTGGTGGCGGCGGTTGGTGGTGGTGGTGGCTCGGGGGGAGTATATATAGGGGGGGGGGGCGGCAGCTTGGAGTAGGGGCCAAGGCGGCGCGGCGGTGGAGTCCGGCTCGGACTCCTCTGACTCGGCCGCGGCGGCGGCGCGCGAGGGAAGGCGGCGGCGCGGGGTTGGGCCGGCCTGGCTCGGCTAGGCCTCGGCCCAGTCGTGCGCAAGAAGTTTTTTAAAAAAGAAAATCGACGGCAGAAATAAAATCCTACAAAATAAAATAAAAACCTAAAAATGCCAAAACAATTTTTCACTGTCTAAATAAAATATTTAGAACGAGACGAACATTATCTTGGCCCTAAAATGCAATTTTTTGGAAAACATGCAAATTTTTCTATTGCAAATAAAATCAACTAAAATCAAATAAATGATTTTAATATTTTCCTCCAATATTTCAATTATTTTGGAGAAGTCATATTATCTCCTCTCATTTATTTTTGGTACGAAATATTTTTCGGAGGGAGAAATAATTAAAATCAAAAATCCTCGTTTCATTATTTGGTAGGAAAAATCCAAATATGAAACAAGAAAATCCCCAACTCTCTCCGAGGGTCCTTGAGTTGCTTAGGATTTTGAGGATTGCAAAGCGGAAAAGAAATAAAATATGATAGGCATGAATGACCTATGTATAACATTCCAAATTGAAAATTTGGGATATTACATTAGTCAAGCTCCCACATCTCCTCGACCCCTCAGTTGTGCCATTGTCACTGCCGGTCATGCATTCTAGTGTCACCACTGAGTTATGAAAATCACTTTTCATATCTTTGGCCTCCATGTAGAACGTGTATCCGTTGATATCGTATGCCTGATACATGATGAGGTTGCGCAAGTGGGCATGTGCTGAGGCGTATATGAGCAATGCGTCCTTAGAGCCCTCTTCCAGGGAATTAGCAAGAATAAGCTCTTTGAACAAATGCAGGAAAGTGGAGTTGTGCTCTCTAGTAACTTTGGCGACCGTCCTGCATACCCCCCGATCACGATACTTCTTGGCGATAGTTTCTTTATGCAGTGTCATGAAAGGATCTACCTGGTCTAGGTGTTGTAGCACTACCAAGTTTGCTCTGTCAAAGTTGTTGCATCGATCTGAGTAGGCCACATGCAGTTCCCTGAGACCGTTGGAGTGACCTTATCCTTCGAGCCTACCAATGTGCTTCTCAACGGGCAAACCAACACCAGGCGGATGGTCTGCGCTATACAGAAAATTCTCGAAGAAAGACATGCACTCTTGTGTAAGATAGCCCTGGATAATGCTTCCATACTGACGGGACATATTATGAAGGAATCCTTCAATGATCCCATTCATCCTCTCGAATGGCATCATGTTGTGCAGGAATGACGGCCCCGGGTCTACTATGTCATCCACAATATGGACACATAGATTCACCATGACATCAAAGAACGCGGGCGGGAACTACATCTCAAGCTCATTTAGTATCACAACGATCTCTTCCTGTAGCCTTCGGAGCTGCTTCCCACTGATCTACTTCCGAGAGGTGACGTTGAAAAAGATGCAGAGACTAGTAAGCGTGTCAGAGACGTGCTTGTCCATTATCTTGTCATGGACTTCCTGTCACGGACTTTCAAGAGATGACGTCAAAAGGGAGATGCATTAATGGAGGTGGTGTAGTTAGCTAGGAGTAATAAAGAGGGAGAAAGATAGGTAGAAGAAGGAGAGTAATGGGGGGAGAAGTAGTGAGGAAGAAGCAAAGTGAGGGCGAGAGGAGGTGGGAGCTAGGGGAAAGTGAAGTAAGAGAGGATGGGGGAGGAAAAAGGTGGTTTGGCTGCGGTTTAGCAGTAGCACTGGGTCTAAAACACGCTGCTGCTAATAAGATAACACTATAGCGCTCCTGGGAGAGGTGCTACTGCTAAGTGGGGCCCGCCATGTGGCCAGGTTCAAAATTAGCAGTAGCGACCTGCAAAAAAAGTGCGCTACTACTATTACATTAGCAGTAGCATGGATATTTAGGGAGCGCTATTGCTAAACCTAGCGTGGCGGGAACGGTCGGGGAATTTTAGTAGTAGTGTGGCCCTACCTAGCCGCGCTACTACTATGTCAGTAGTAGTAGTGCATGTTTGTGGTCGGTGCTACTGCTACTTAGCAGTAGCGCCCTTCTTGTCCAGCGGTACTGCTAAGATTCTGTGTATAAGGCTTTCCCTAGTAGTGATGATTCTCCACTTCACTCTGAAATTCTTTGAACTTTTCAAATGTTTCAGACTTGTGTTTCATCAAGTAGATATACCCATACCTACTCAAATCATCTGTGAAGGTTAGAAAATAATTGTACCTGTCGCGTGCTTCAACACTCACCGGACTGCAGACATCGGTATGTTTTATTTCCCATAACTCATTAGCTTGCTCCATTGTTCTGGAGAATGAAGTTTAGTCATCTTTCCCATGAGGCATGGTTCAGAAGTATCAAATGATTCATAACCAAGTGATTCCAAAAATCCATCCGCATGGAGTTTCTTCATGCGCTTTACACCAATATGACCTAAACGACAGTTCCACAAGCATGTTGCACTATCATTATCAACTTTGCATCTTTTGGCATCAATACTATGAATATGTGTATCACTATGGTCGAGATTCAACAAGAACAAACCATTCACTAAGGGTCCTTGACCATAAAAGATGTTACTCATATAAATGAAACAACCATTATTCTTTGACTTCAATAAATAACCGTCTCGCAATAAACAAGATCCAAATATAATGTTCATGCTCAACGCTGGCACCAAACAATAATTATCAAGGTCTAAAACTAATCCCGAAGGTAGATGTAGACGTAGCATGCCGACGGGGATAACCTAAACCTTGGAACCAATCCCGACACGCATGGCCACTTTGTCCTTAGGCAATCTTCGTTTATTCCACAGCTCCTGTTTCGATATGCAAATATGAGCAACGAAAACAGTATCAAATACCCAAGCGCTACTACGAGCATTAATATGGACACATCAGTAACATGTATATCAAATATACCTTTGTTCACTTTGCCATCCTTCCTATCTGCCAAGTATTTGGAGATGTTCCGCTTCCAGCGACCATTACCCTTGCAGTAGAAGCACTCAGTCTCAGGTTTGGGTCCAGCTTTGGGCTTCTTCATGGGAGCGGCAACTTGCTTGCCAGTCTTCTTGAAGTTCCGTTTCTTTCCTTGGCGGTTTTTCTTGAAACTGGTGGTCTTGTTAACCATCAACACTTGATGCTCTTTCTTGATTTCTTGCTCCGCCGATTTCAGCATCCTGAAGAGCTCGAGAATCGTTTTTGTTATCTCTTGCATATTATAGTTCATCACAAAGCCTTTACAGCTTGGTGGCAATGACTGAAGAACTTTATCAATAACACACTCAACAAGAAGATCAATTCGAAGATGAGTCACGTGGTTATGGTACCCAGACATTCTGAGTATGGGTTCACTGAGAGAACTATTCTCCTCCATCTTACAACTAAAGAACTTGTTGGAGACTTCATATCTCTTCACCCGGGCAATAGCTTGAAATGTCAGCTTTAGCTCTTCACTAGTAGAAAAGGGGGCAATGGTCCAGGCCAGGTCAGCCCATTAGTCCCGGTTCAACCCAGAACCGGGACCAATGGGGGCATTGGACCCGGTTCGTGAGCCCCGAGGGCCGGCCGGGCCACGTGGGCCATTGGTCCCGGTTCGTCTGGACCTTTTGGTCCCGGTTGGTGGGACGAACCGGGACCAATGGGCCTCGCTCCTGGCCCACCACCATTGGTCCCGGTTGGTGGCACAAACCGGGACTAAAGGGCTGGTCCTCGTTGCGGCCAGAGTTTAGTCCCACCTCGCCAACCGAAGGGGGCTCACACCGGTTTATAAGCCCCTCCCTCTCAGCCTTGTTGAACTACTCCCAAAGTGAAAATAGATGCCCTTATACAGGAAATTTGACCTAAATTCATGTTGAATTTCTCTGAAGTTAGTAGAAATTTATTATGAATTTAGGTCTAATTTTCTCTATAAGCGCACCTATGCTCATTTCTGAGTAGTTTTTTATATAGTTTTTTTCTGGTATATTTATTTTTTTCTATTTATTTCTGAGTTGTAATAAGTTATTAAAAACAAAAAAGATTTTAGTAAAGTTAATCACAACTATTTTTTCTTCTAATTATTTCTGAGTAGTTTTTTATATAGTTTTTTTTCTTTTCTGCTATATTTAGTTTTTTCTAATTTTTTTTGTGTGGTAATAAGTCATTAAAAATAAAAAAGAGGCGCAATGCTAGTTAATTCGCTTCAAGCCTTTCGGAATAGTGTAAACTGCACTGCACATAGCTCCATGCAGTCTATCCTATTCCTCAAGGCTTGAAGCGAACCAACGTGCAGGTGAGCATTAAGCCTCTTCTTCATCGTCTCTGCACTTAGGGCTTATAAACAGCTGCCAGTGCCTCTCGCTTGGCGAGGTGGGACTAAAAAGGGGGCAATGGTCTAGGCCGGCCGGGTCAGCCCATTAGTCCCGGTTCAATCCAGAACCGGGACCAATGGGGGCATTGGACCCGGTTCGTGAGCCATGGGGGGCGGCCGGGCCACGTGGGCCATTGGTCCCGGTTGGTGGGACGAACCGGGACCAATGGGCCTTGGTCCTGGCCGACCACCATTGGCCCCGGTTGGTGGGACGAACCGGGACCAAAGGCAGCCCATTATGGTTCGGCCCTCGTGATACCATGCCAACTTTCAACTTTCAACTTTTTCAGAGTTCATTTGAAATGCTTTAATGCAGAAAACAAAAGAAAATAAATAATGCAGAAAACAAAAGAAAAAAACTGGAAATAAAATAAAATAAATAAAGCAAAAAGAAAACAAAAAAAGTGTATTCAAATTTGAAAACTAATGGCACTAACAGAAAGTTTATAATTTTTCTAAAACTAAAAGCAAAAAGAATTAAAAAGTAAAGCAAAAAAACAAAAGAAAATAAATAATGCAGAAAACAAAACAAAAAGTTTGTGGAAAAAATAGCAACAATAAGTATTTTGTTGTAAGTAGAAACAAAATAAAATAAATAAAGCACGAAACAAAACAAAAAAAGTGTTTTCAAATTTGAGAACTAATGGCACTAACAGAAAGTTTAAAGTTGTTCTAAAACTAAAAGCAAAAAGAATTAAAAAATAAAGCAAAAAACAAAAGAAAATAAATAATGCAGAAAAGAAAACAAAAAATCTGGGAAAATAAAAATAAAAATAGCAACAATAAGTAAAGGAAAAAAAGTGCCTCCTACTGGGCACCCACGGCCTGAATACGACTAGAAACCCACCATGGGCCAGGATTCAGGCCCGCAGATGGCCCAGTAGGCCCAACAGGCAACGCGGTAGTAAGTTGGCCCGTAAGCCTGCAGTGAAGAGGAGCTCGAGAGGGGTGCGGCAGTGGGGCTTATAAACCACTGCGCGCCCCTCTCAGCTAGCGAGGTGGGACTAAACTTTTGTGCCGCACCGTGCTAGCACACGACCATTGGTCCCGGTTCGTGGCTCCAACCGGGACCAATGCCCACCCTTTAGTCCCGGTTGGTGGCACCAACCGGGACCAAAGCCCTCTGCTTCCCGCCCTTTGGGCTGCTGAAAAGAGGCCTTTGGTCCCAGTTGGTGGTACCAACCGGGACTAAAGGGGGTCATTGGTCCCGGTTGGAGCCACGAACCGGGACCAATGTCTTTGCTATATAACGAAAATTTCAGAACCGCATCCCAACTTCGATATCTCCTTCCTCCTCGATCTCCCGGCGCTGCGCACCATCGCCGCCCCGCCCCGACGCCGTCGCCGCCCCGCCACGACACCGTCGCCGCCCCGCCGTGACGCCGTCGCTGTCCCCATCATCGCCCGCGTCCCCGTCGCTGCCCCGTCCTGCGCCGTCGCTCGTCGCCGCCCCCGCCACGCGCCGTCGCTGTCCCCCTCGGCACCCCGCCCCGTACGTCGCCGCCCAGTACGCCCCCGGCCCATCGTTGGCTCCGGCCCCGTGTATTTTCCTCTGTTAGTTAAATTAGATAGAAAAATTAGATATTAATGTCAAATGTTAGATGAATTAGCTAGATATTAATTAATGCTAATTAGATGAGTTAGATAAATTAGATAGAAAATTAATTTAGATTGTGTAATTAATTTGTTCATATTGTGTTAGATTTTTTCTGTTAATAGATTTTTTGTTAGATTTTGTTAGATTTTTTACGATTTTTGTTAGATTTTTTTTAGATTTTTTTGTAGTTCATAGATTTTTTTGTTGGATGTGTAGTAATTTAGATGTGTAGTTCATAGATTTTCTGTTCATAGAATATTTATGATTTTTTTTCTGTTGTAATTTTGTTTATAGAATTTTAATGATTTTTTTGTTCATAGTACGTATTTAGAAAAATGAAAAAAATAAGAAGAGAAAGTGTTTCATATAATTAGTTAGAAAAATACTAGTTTATTTTTAGTAATTCTACTTTATTTTACTATATATAGAAGTAGTTAGAAAAATACTACTTTATTTATAGTAAGTGCTTCATATATAGGTTAACTAGCTAGTTGATTTAATAAACTACTTTATTTTACTATATATAGAAGTAGTTTGTTTTTAGTAAGTACTACTTTATTTATTTATAGTAAGTGTTTAGTAGTTGAACTAGCTAGTTGATTTAATTAATAAAACTACTTTATTTAACTATATATAGAAGTAGTTCCCGCATCGACGTCGGCGATGCCTATCCCGCATCCTCGTTGTCGTCGACTCGGCGGTGGAGGCTTGCTAGATCAGGGACATGTTCGGGGCTGGGCTCCGTCGGGCTGGTATTGGGAGGTGCTACCTTCCGGGGGACGTAGGTTGGTGAGGAGGCAGCCCATTGTTGACCCGATCCTTGTTTGGTGGCGGTCGCGTGGTCCGGTGACGGTGCCAAGGCTTCCGGACACCGCGGAGGTGGTACGTCACCGTGTCAGCGAGGAGGACGAGCACGTCCGTCGCTACATGGTTGCATTGGAGGGAAGGTTCGACAATACCTGGCAGGTTCTCCAGGGATCTCACTGGAGCTACGATCCTTTGATGGTTCCTTATCTTTGGGTGTCCACCGCCCGCGTCGATACCCGTCGGGCGCTACGGTTCTAGTTGTATTAGTGATGCTATATTAGTGATAATATTCGACGATGTACGGACACCAAGAGATGATGTACTTTTGCTTATAATTATTGAATGCACGCTAATTTGAATACTACTTTATTTTATGATTTGGTTTTTCTTATTTTATGATTTGGTTTTGCTTAATGAATGCTCATATTGGATAAGTTCTCCTTCATTCCCGTGTGCTAGACAATTTGATGTAATAATGCACTCGGGAATGAAAGGAGGAGCTACGTACATCACCGATAGTCAACCCGTGATTAATAATCTAGTTTAATATTTGAATTATGAACATAGGCCGGAAATGTCATACTCGGACGACGAAAACCGCCCGGGGGAGTGCGACTGGTGCCACGACGACCGAGGTATCTGCGACAGGTTCATTGAGCTGGACGAAGATCGTCGCTTCAGCATTAAGCTCGAGGAGACCTTCGATGTTCATACGGTACGCAACCGACGATAATAGTTTTTTTTTCGTAATTACTCATGACTTCAACTATTTTAATCATGACAATATTTTTCATCTTTTCCAATTCGACTAGCTTATCCCATGCTTTGCAAGACGCTATGTCTTGGAGAGGATGGGTTTTGAACACCATGAAAGTTTCGAAACCAAAAAAATTATCCTAAGTACCCATCATGGTGTTGATTTTCAAGTAAAGTTGTACAATGCTCAGAGTGTAACCCATTTTGGTTGCAAAAATTGGGAAGCACTTTGCAAGATGTATGGTTTTGATGAGGGTATGCTTGTTACCATGGATCTTGGTGATCCTACAATCGAGCAAGAGAGACCTATGATTTTTCGTCCTTGTGGATACACCTCCAATTCTTCCCCCATGTGAGCTTAACATAGTTATTAAGTAATTTATATTGTTTATTTCAAAATAGTTGACAACTTATTCTCCATTGACAGCTTATTTTCATTCTTCAAAAAATGTGCGGAAGATGGTAGACAGAACCTACTACACCGAAGGCTCCGAACTAACTTATCAGGAGAAAAATCATCTGGTCGCATTTTGTACTGATCTTGAGAATTACAATGTCTACAATCGAACTCCTCAACATTATGGTCAATACGTGCCACTAGTGCACGTGTTGAACTACGGTAACTACCATGGAGATACCCTGGTAAGATTTTTTACTATTACGACATCCGTGCATCTTTTTGCACACTTCTAAAACTAGTACATCATATCATTGCTAACTACGAAGTTATTACTATGTTTTTCAACAGATAATCTCGAATGATTGTGTGCCTCATCTGATGTATACACACGGTAGCCTTCATGTTTTGAACATACAACCAGGTCTTCCTACGAATCTGAACTGTCCATACCGGGTTTCTAAAAGAAGTGGAGACATGACAATCAAAGAATGGAAAAAATGTATGGACAGTCGTAAGTAGCTTCTTGGAAGCAACATTCAGTGAAGGGAAAAAATTGGAGACAGGATGATCGCCATTCTTCATAATGGAGAGTCAGGGTCTATATTGTTTTATGCTATTTTACCTTAAGGGTGTTTAGGTCCTACCTGATACTGATGATCATGTGTTAAGAACAATTATGTAGGGTTGGGTTCGATGACTATGAGAATGATGATCGTATGACTTATTATTAATAACGAGTAGAAGTTGTATGATGATGCATGATTAGTAGGACAAGTACTTGTTATTATATATGCTGATGTATGCGAGCATGCATGAGTTATTATATCAGCGGGTAAAATGAACATATATAGCAGCAGCGTTGGTAAACCAAGGACGAAGATATAAGAGAGGACACTTCTCTCTATTAGCTAGATAATATAACAACCTAAAAATAACCCCCAAAACCTCTAAAGCAGCCACTTTCCAAAAAAAGATGGACTTTTGGTCCCGGTTGGTGCCACCAACCGGGACCAAAGGCCCCCTGACTGGGCTCGGCGCACAGAGCCACGTGGAGGCACATTAGTCCCGGTTCTTGTTTGAACCGGGACTAATGGGTGGAGGTATTAGTAACGGCCCATTAGTCCCGGTTCATGAACCGGGACTAAAGGCCCTCACGAACCGGGACTATTAGGTGTTTTTCTACGAGTGCTTGGAACAGCTCATATCCTCCGTGGCATTCAAAATGCTTTCGAAGTCTCGATTATAAGTCGTAAATCATGGCACACTAAACTATCGAGTAGTCGTCAGATCAAGCCTGCCAGACGTTCATAACTTCTGCATCAGCTCCTATAGCAGGTCTGTCACCTAGTGGTGCATCATGGACATAATTCTTTTGTGCAACAACGAGGACAATCCTCAAGTTACAGACCCAGTCCGTGTAGTTGCTACCATCATCTTTCAACTTAGCTTTCTCTAGGAATGCATTAAAATTCAAATGAACGGTAGCACATGCCATTGATCTACAACATAGATTTGCAAAGACCATTAGGAATAAGTTCATGATAAATTTTAAGTTCAATTAATCAAATTACTAATGTACTCCCACTTGAATCAACATCACTCAAGTTGTCTAAGTGATACATGCCCTAATGAAAGTGTACTGAGAACCAGGGCCTCACGAACCTTCTGGACTTGGGATTATGATAGTCTAGGGTTGTTGCAAGATAGTCCCGGCAAGCGTTTTCTTCGGAGAGTGATACGTCTCCGACGTATCTATAGTTTTTGATTGTTCCAAGCTATTATATTATCAACTTTGGATGTTTTATATGCATTAATATGTTATTGTATATTATTTTGGGACTAACTTATTAACCTAGAGTCCAGTGCCAGTTTATGTTTTTCCTTGTTTTTGAGTTTTGCAGAAAAGGGATATCAAACGAAGTTCAAATAGAATAAAACTTTCACGTTGATTTTCCTTGGACGAAAAGAAATCCAGGAGACTTGGAGTTCAAGTCAGAAGATCCCCGAGGCGGCAACAAGCCAGGGGCGCGCCCTAGGGGGGCGCCCCAAAGTCTTGTGGGCCCTTCAAGGACCCCTGACCTTCTACCTTGGCCTATAAATTCACAAATATTCCCAAAACCCTAAAGGACGCCACGAAAACACTTTTCCGTTACAGGTCTCTGACCTCGTGAGATCCCATCTGGAGGCCTTTTCCGATACTCTGCCGGAGGGGGATTCGATCCTGAAGGGCTTCTGCATCAACCTTGCTTCCCTCCCGATGATGCATGAGTAGTTTACCTCAGACCTATGGGTCCATAGCTAGTAGCTAGATGACTTCTTCTCTCTCTGTGATCTTCAACTAGCAAATATGCTCGTACGTTGCAACGGGAGGGATGTTTTAGCGAGAAGCATCAGAATTGATGTGTCCATCAAAACGGTCTCCACAACAGTGGGGTGACATAGTGGAGAGCTGTCGTGTACTCGCGGGTCATGTTTGGCCCGCGATCTTGATAGTAGTGGGGTTGGTCGGAGTGGCGGCCGCTAACCAACTCGTGCCATTTTTCCTTCAGGTCCGCCTCCGTGTAAAGTTTGTTGTTGCCTCCTCATTTTATGGTTGCATGATGACCTTCGGGGCATAGTTTCTTAGACCACTCACTCATACGATGGTGTAACCGGATTGATTACTAACTGCGGCGAATCCCGTTTCAATGGCATAATCAGCAAATAACAAGGTAATCCCTACTTTACCAGGTTTTATTCTCTTAAATTATTTTAGCACCCATTTGCCATATATTTTTAACCAGAGCCAAACCAGTTTATTCTCTTTTATTGGCATGTGCCCGCAATTTCTTTTAGTTATAGCCAACCAATACATTCTCTTTTATCGTGCACAACAGTGTTCGTAGGTACTAGACCGACCCGTGTTTGTAAGGCACGAATAAATCATATATATATATATATATATATATATATATAGGGCTGGACTATTCTGTTACCGGTAAGGCGCGACGCGTGATACAATCCGACGAATCCAGCCCCCCAGCCCGAACCGGTACCGACCGCAAAACACACACACACACACACACACACACACACACCCAACCCACCCAACCCACCCACCTCCCTCTCGATCCCCACTCCTCTTCCACTGCACCGCCTCCTTCCTCCACTTGCCGGCGACTCGCCACTTCCACCTCCCGCCGCAACGGCCGCCTCAGCCTCCCACCCCGACGGCCGCACCCACCCCCCGCCCCAACGGTCACCCGCACCTCCCGCCCCGATGGCCGCGCCCACCTCCCGCCGCGACGACCGCCCCCAACCTTCTGCCGCCGCTGGCGCCCCTCCCCAGATCCTGCCACAGCCCCAAAACCTAACTGGCGCCGCCGCTGTCGTCCTGCACTGGATCGACCCGCCGCTATCGCTCCGCTGTCGCGTACAGGCAGTTCAACGCCTCAACCCCAGGCCGTTCAATGTCTTGCCGACCGCCATCTCGTCCTCCATGGACGCCTAGCTCCTGCACTAAAACCACCATGGCCCAGGAATTCACCCGCCCCAACCCACTGGCCCGGCTACGAATGCCCCGCGCTCCCTCCGGTGACCAGCCCCGCGACGCCCCTCCGACGACCGGAGACCTGCCACGCGCCCCACACTCCAGCCGCGCCCAACTCCCTCCTGTGCTGCTCGGTTGCTCTAACCTTGCAAGCAGCCTCGCTCGCCGTACATGATTTTGGTGTGTGTTATTTGCTCATTCCCATTGTGCGTGTGCACTGCTTGAAGGAACGCATGGCAGAGGACAGGTTTTTTTGTGCTTGTTGTTTGCAGGTCTTCTGAGGATTAAATAAAAAGCTTGCTCAAAGGAAGCATTTCCCATCAGTGAAGGCTCATTTCCTAGTGGAATACTAGCAGGTTATATCCCAACTATATCTTATGTGATGCGTTGGTTGGGATCCCTTTTGTTACAGTCGTGCTACGCTCATGTTCATCTATGAGAATGATCATTTGTATCTTAGATCCCTCCTGATGTCTTGCTTCTCATATGTTCCCCTAGTGACTCCAGTATTGATGTCATGTGACCTCATCCTTGTAGGCACTCGAGTCCTACGAGAAGTTTGATTCAGACTTCATTGCTATTAGAACGAAGGCGTGTGAGGTGTTGCACAGGGAGGATAATCTAAGTGAAATTGTGCAGGTATTATTTTTTGCTTTTCTGATCTAGATGCTAATATAGAGAGTTAGTCAAACTTAAACATGTTTGACTTAGTTCCTTACTTGATTTCCTTGGGTTAAGGATAAATTTGCACTTCTTGTCTCATGTCTGCTGTTGTTGATTGAGAAGTGTGGAAAAAATTGACTGCATTTTCCTTTGTAGGGAGAAGGACACAATCAGGCACTGTAAAAGAATTCTGAATTATTGTCTGTTAAGCACTGCACAAGATTCTGCATCTTGGAAATGGCTAGTCATTACCATGCACCTTAGCAAGGAAATAGTAGACCGTATGACATGTAAAAAGATGCGTTGAAGTGGTTGGTGCTGCTCTCCTGAAAGATGATTGATGGCTGCCTCCTCCCGCTGGTGGGGCTCTATCGCTGCAGCGCCCCTGCTGTTCACAACCGCCACCCTGGGTCGTTCAGCAACACAGTGCTAAGCCGTTCTACATTGCAGCTCGGGAGGTGCCCGCTTCCCCCCCCCCCGGTACGTTCATCTCCTGCTCTTGGCTATATTCAGTTCAACATCTCGTGATTCTTCAGGTCACCTTAGTCGGCATTTTCAGTTCATCTTGCAGGTGGTGTAGCTCCCCTTCAGTTCATCTTGTAGGTGTGTTTTTGGGCAGTAAAAATACATCACTATAGTTAGTACATATGTGGTAGCTTGCGATGTACTAAAAAGACTAACAGCTTAGGATTACTATAATGAACTAATAATAAAATTTCAGTCCTTCAGGATCCTCTAGTTATGGATGTCCACCACCATCCCCGTCAACCCCTATTTCTTCACTATAAGGAGGATCCCTGCTCGTCGCTCGGCTGTCCTCTATTTGTTCTAGTTTCTGAAGAAATTACAAATCAAGTTTAGTTTGATGATGGCTGTTAAGGATTACATCTGTGTGCTTTGATTGATTTATTTTCCGAATCTTAACTTGCTAAAATGAACCTATTCTGTTTTCAATCAATTGATGGAGTGCAGGAAATCCAAAAACTATCTTACTGTTTACTCCATCAATTCATATAAGTTCAGCTATTTTATTGCTAAATAAGTTCAACTATTTTATCAAAAATAGGGGGGTATAAGATGTTGATTGTCATTGTCGTTCCAAAAACATGGCGTTGGTGTCGAACTATTCACAGTGAGTTTTAGTCCATAGGTTGCTCGTGATCCTCGCTCCTTCAGCTCCACTTCGTCGGTGCCATCAGTCCACAGGAGTAGGGGCGGCATGCCCGTCAACAAACAAGAACAGAAGGTATGTGCTTGGAAAACTTGAAATTATATACACATTTGGGCAACAGAAAGTTATAGCTTCTTTCAAAGTTCAAAATGAAAGATATTCAGTTCAACTTGTTCTAGCAAAACATGTGCTTTTACCTGTTTCGTTCCTGCATGTATGTATCAGTTCAATGTTTTGAGATGGCTCTATTTAGATTACTTCCAACTCTGAAGCTTTACATGCATATTTGGGGATGGGATTTTCAGGTAGTACTAGTTTGGAACTTTATCTAACAGACACTAAAATGTTTCAGCAGTTCGATAGGGGTGCGGGGTTCAGTTCAACGATGACGGAGCCAGGCAGCCGGCCTTCGCATCATGAACTGGTGCAGTTCAATCTTGTGCGAAATGGAAATTTCCTGATGCTGAGTGTGTCAGTACAACCCTACGCTACAAGGCACGCGTACATCAACTCCGCGTGTTAGTCAACAGTATTGTGCATTTGCTTGCCAGCTTTGCACTCTAGTTACATATCACTTGCTAAATAAAAAATGTTATTCACTTTTTTGTGTTTTGTTGAATAATTCTCATGCTTTCCTTTATGACGGCTACAAATCCTAGTGCGTTTGATCAACAGTTGTATGAACTTGTGCATGACCATGGAAGTAAAAAAAGCAAACATCAGTCCAGTTGGTAGACGTGGAGGTGATTTTTGTATCTTAAACCATTGTGCTTTTCTCTCCAAATGATTGTTTGTGTTAAGGGAAGCGAGGAGAAGCTACAGGAGAAAATTGTGTATGATCGTGGAGCTGTGTATGTGTATGTAATGTCTGCAATACGTGTATGAACAGGAAGGAAAATGATGTATGTTGATTGATAAAAGTTAAATGTAAAAATAAATAGTTCACATGGATAGATTTTTTAGCTCTGGTGTAGCAGTTCAACACATAAATGAAACGCGGAAAAAGTTCAATATGTCCATTGAGAAATTTGATACCAGTTCAAATAAACATAGCATCAGGCCTTACTTGAGAGATAGCAAGTTCGAGAAAGAAAATGTTATAGCAGTATAGTTGAAGGAAAAAGCAACTTAAAAAGGAAACGCGAGAGATTCATGATTAATAAAATAACTAATAAGTTCAACATGACGTCCCAAATAAGTTCAGGAAAAAACACATAAGTTTTAAATATGCTCAAAGTTTAATTACAATAAGAAACCACCTTCAAGTTCACGCATTACAACCAGGAAAGTACGCAACACAAAAATTCAAGGGATAAAAAAAAGTTCAATGATTTTTTTAGCACTTTGTGACGGTAAAATCAAGTACAACAACGTCAGTTCAAACCCGCACTAAGATCAATACGACTACTCTGTTTTGTGGCCGGTCGCTCAAGGAGCTGTGCTCAACAGTACAACTTCTTGTTTTTGGGCCGGCCGCTCAAGGAGCTGAGTTCAAAATAAGAGAAGTCTAGAATATCGTCACAAAACACGCTCAATGTGTGAAAACACGCTCAGTACAAAACCATACATACATCCGTTCAAGTACTCTTTTTCTCGAACATATATTCGTCCGTTCTAGAAAGGAAAAATGGTTGAATTAAAAATATTGATCAGTACGAGTTAAAAATGGTGGTTCGTTCGGAATAAAAGAAATGACAGAAATTCAACCTGTAAAGCTCAAGCAAAAAGAAACCCCATGCAATCCAAATGAGAAACTACAAGTTGTAAAATAAGAAAAGTCCGGAGCATCATTGTAAAAAAAATTAATTCAAAAAAGAGAAAAAAAATTTATTTTTGAAAAAAATATCATTCAGTTCGATGATATAAACCATGCAAGTACAGGGGCGATGATACAATAAACCATTGAAAACTTACGAGCAAAACAGAGCAAAGTCCAGTTAGTGAAAACACGCTTAGTACAAACCCATGCAAATCTCAGTACAAGTACCCTTTTTCGGAACCATTCAAAATTACTCTAAAAAAATAGCTCAGTACAAACATACACATATATCAGTACGACTACTCTGTTTTTCAGACGAGAAAACAGCAGGATCCGTCATGCCGTATTCCAAATTACTCTTAAACGGTTGCGAAGTAGAGAAAACGTTCAACATGACTAAGTTTCGCATTTTTGATAGCTATCCAACGATATATTATTTGCCCCATTTCGATAAACTTTTTAAAAAAACCGCGTTCAAAACCAATTTTATCCATATTTGAATTCGTATTTAAACCGTAAGGAATTCGAAAAAACTTTCTATACGCAAAAGTTGCGTATTTTTCATAGCTTTCCAACGCCGTATCATTTGCATCAATCCGACAAACCGTTTGCAAAAAATCGCGAAAATACGTTTCACCCAGAATTTCACCGTTTTTCAACTTACTTTTAAATCATATAGACTTAAAAAAAATACATATATGGAAGATGCGGATTTTCACCAGCTTTTCAACGCCATCTTATTTGATCAATTCCGACAGACGGTTTGAAAATTGAGTCCAAAATACGATTCATGTTTTCGGTTTTGAAAAAAACGGTTTTTTCAAAACTGCTCTTAAACCATAATGATTTTGCAAAACCAAATTATAAGATTGTAATGTGGATGTGAAAAGCTTTCCAACGATATATTACACGTCCCGTTTCGACAAAAATATTTGCAAAAAATTTTAAACTAAAGAAGACAATTTTTAGCAACAACAGAAAGCATCAGTTCAACCGCTCGATTTTCATCAGTTCAACCGCTTGAATATTCTGTTACGCGTAACAGAATAGCCCATATATATATATATATATATATATATATATATATATATATATATATATACCGAATATTGATAGAAATTCCCATAAGTTCCTTTAAATATTGATAAGGTATTATAAATCATATGGGCAGGGAAGACCCCCTGTAAAAAAAATAATAATAATAATAATAAATAAATAATAATATTAAGCAATATTGAAAATGTAAGCAGCCTTGGCATGTATGTACGCATACACTAACATGAGGATTCTTGAAGGCTGAAGAAGCTCTCAAGGCTAATCGCATGAAGATCTGTATGGCCGAAGAGCGAAGACTAGTAAACAAAGACTAGCCAATTATTCACCGAGAGACAATGCCACGTGAAGAAAGCAAAGATTCCTGAAGATTGAAACTTGTCGGCACTCTCTCGCACTTTTCTATATTATTAGAAGGACACGCGTATACCCTAGTAGGACACGTGTGCATGCTACCGTGGGTAAAATAAGTGAAGGAAGGCTCCCGAAGGCCACCTTGCAGCCACCCCTCGCGGCTATAAAAGGAGACGTTGGGCTCAAGAAGAGAACACAAGAGACGGGAGAGCACGGAGCACTCAAAGCATCGAGACTCTCCACCAGAGCACCACTTCCTTCGTAGTCTAGCCACCACCACTACTAGTAGAATAGCCAAGAAGGCGCTTAGTTCGCCAAGAGTTTGAAGGTAATTTCCTAGTTGTGTGTAATCCCTTCGGGGCCTCCGGAAAGGGAAAACCATATGTAAATTATGTTGTTGAAATGATGTAGTTTCTTGGTTTCACTTAGTGCTTTTATTTATGAATTTATGGGACGAGTTCTTATGCTAGGGATCCTATAGGAGAAACCTCTGCGTGTGTAGTTCTCTGTGTAGCCAGAGTGGCGTTTGAATGAGAACCTTGTGGCCGTAGAGAAGTGTTCCCTTCGGGTGGAACTGCCTGGGAAGACGATAGGAATTTACCCCATAAATTTGCAATTAAAACTGCTAAGTGAACGTAACTAGCTACATCTGATGCAACATAATGAAAAATATGGTGAGTACTGAGTAGGATTTTACACCTTTGCGCACATCGCCGGACGAATTGTTGGCCTCGCCAGCCTCTAAATAGATCCTGCATTAAATATATAATCGAGTTAGAACGTGAAGGTAATCATATTGAATTAAATATTGTTGTGAATAGTGGAATACTATTCCAAATAGTGTATTCAATAGTGGAGCACTATTGTGAATAGTGCCCTACCTAGTGAATAGTAAATACTATTCAAGATAAAAAGAATACATGTCTACCACTTCCACCTAATCCCAAATTAACCTAATCAAAATCTAATCACATAGTAACTATTTTTGTAAAAAATAATTTATCCCATGTATTGTTGTTATCAGGTCCAGCGTTTAATCATTGAAAGGTTAAAATATTTAAACTTAGAAGTTAGCGCAGGTAAAGTAATTAATACTAAGGAAAATCTAAATATAAGGTGTAGAGTAAATCCTTCTGAAGAGCATATCTGGCATTCATCTCATAGCCAGTTAAATACGGTTGTAGATTTGATATATAACTTTTACATATCTTGGGGAAAAAGACAAGATAATTTAGACCAAAAATTTGAAAGTTTATTCAAAGAATACCAAAAGCTTGCTGATAAGTATTCAGGTTTGAATAATAAAATTGATCTAGCTTTACATAAGCTAGAGGAAGCAAAAGCAAGACAGAATATAGTTTCCAAGAATAACGATTATATTAAAGAAGAAGTGTTATCAATAGGCCGTTACTTAAGTAAAGGCAAAGAGTCACTCACACGCACTGATTCAAGACAAGATATACTTGAAATAAAAAAGTTGGTGCAAGAGGTTAAAACCTTGATTATCTCATAATTATATGACCGAATATACTCAAGCATTAAACGAAGTAGCTAAATACCTGTCACCTCCTGTCGGGTTTTCAGAGCACGACTCTCCAAAAGAAGATTCCAAAGTAATAATAAGACAAAGTAACACAATCATCCAACTATTAATTCAAGTATTAGATAAGCTAAAAAGTGTTCAAAGCAACAAAGAAATTATGTTATCATCATCTGGAATAGTTGCCTCTACTAGAAATATTAATTCAGAAAAATGGACGTATCTAAAGGCTTCCTTAGACGAGACAAAACTCTCCAATTAGTAAGGCAAGATTCAAGACCTTTAGCCATGAAGCATAGATTATCATGCAAAGCTGATGATATTGATAGTATTGAAGAAGTTATAGATATACAAAGAGATCTAGAAAGATATCGGAAAGATACCCTAAGAAAAATAAAGCCACAACAAGTATATCACATGGGTATGTTTGAAAGTAAGAGTGGTCTATACAGAATATCTCGAGAAGTAGAATTAAGCGTGTTAACACATCCAGTAGATTTAAGAATTGTAAGCAAAAATATTGAAAATGAATTAAAATATTGTGGTTACAAATATATTCATCAAGGCATGTATATCATAAGAGTCAAAGGTATGACAAGGAAGAAATTAGGTGCGAAGGTTTTGATAACTTTATTAGACAGAAGATGGGAATCTGTAGAACAAGCAGCATTAGGATTTTTGGAAGGAGACATGAATGAAAATAGATTAATAACCTATATAGCTCCAGACCTAATGATGCCCGTAAAAGAATTTATTGAAAAAATGAGTTTTGGTTTCCAAACTAAAGGTTATGAAGATTTTAAAGGAACAAATTTGCTAGTAAGTATAGAATTTATAGGAAGGCTCACTAATAGAAGTAGCTCCAGATATAGAGTGAATGTGAATGACGTAATTGATAGTATGCAATCAAAAGGTATTAAATTTATGAATCCTCTTAAAATTGGCTCTGAAGAAAGAGCAGGAGAAGAATGGAAGATAGGAGAATTAATAGAGAAAAAAAGAATTAAAGCAACCTGAAAACTACATAAGCTATCAAAATTGTGAAGGAAGTAGCAGTATTCGATTTATGAACTATAAAGTTGCATCAATAGAAGACTCTGAATCATTTATGTCAGAATTGGAAATTAATGATGATACGAATAAAGGTATATCTGAATGTATGGAAAAGGCTAATTTAGATGATGAAATAATTCATTGGGAAAAGAAGCTAAAGCATATTGAATGGGAATATAGTCATTCTATGACAAAGGATTGGCCGAAAATTAGAGAAAGAGAGCTATTTATCATTCGAGAAATTGCAAGGTTAAAGAAACTAAAAAGCGATAAAATGTCTGTCACTAGTAGTTCAAGCATGGAAGATAAAATTTTAGCATCCGCAGAAAGAAAAGCAAATGCGATCATTAATAAAAATTCTGTCGTTAATAATAATAATAAAGATAAGAATATTATTCAAAAAGAAGAAATTGTTAGTGAAGAAGAGCAATGGGATATCAATAATAAGTTATTATTAGAAAGTTATGAGGAAGAGGAGGAATTAATAAAAGAAATGTGGTTAGAAGATGAAAGATATGATGATTCAGAATAAAATAGTGATTTCTATAACTCACTAGATGATGTGGGACTACATAATTTAGACAATGCAATGGAAGCCATGGAAGTAGAAAGTAGTGGTAAAAGAAGAAGGGGATATGGTGAATCATCTGTGAAAAGAGAAGGAGAAAGAGAGAGACCTACCAGGACAGCTGGACAATGGCCTCCAGAAAAAGATGATTACCAGCCTACATATATCCCAGGACAATATAGATACATGGGTACTAAAAGAAGAGATTTTGAAAAACCAGTGCAATTCCAAAATTATAAAAATGATGGTGCTATATTAAACCTAGCAGCTCATGACCCAATAGATTGGCCGAATATAATCAGCATATGGAAAGGTTTAATAGTACAAAAATATATACAAAATCAGTATAGCATAGGCACTAAGGTAGAAGATATGTTAACATATCTTGAAACATTTTTAGGAGAATCTGTAAAAGTACTTTGGGAACAATGAGTAGAATCATACCCTAGTCAATATGAAGAATTAAAAAGGGCACGAAGTAACCCTAATAACTTTGCGAATGTTATCTCAAATATGATCATAGCAGAAGATCCTGAATTAGGACATACCTCATTGCAAAATGAAAGGTTAAGAGAAATAGAAAAATTAACATTAACTAGCTAGAAAGGTATTAAAGAGTTTTCCCAGCATTATTTGTATAATGCTACTACTGCTAAACAAGGTTTTAATGTAGGCGTAGTAGAAAGATATTTTAATAAGTTGCCTGATCCCCTAGGGTCAATAATATTTGAAGAATATAAAAAGGAAACAGCGGGAAACGTGGTAAACATATCTCAAGATGTAACATTTGTTTTCAAACAATTAAGAAAGGTGTGTACTAGTATTCAAGCCCAAAGATCTATGAAGAAATCAGATTATAATTTTTGCAATAACATAGTCCAAATACCACTTACATATGGAGAAGAAAGGCATAGGAAAAACAAATATTATAAACCACAAAGGAGAGATAATAGAAATTTTAGAACGAAGAAAAGATATTTCTTAGGAAGATCAGACAATAGAGCCCCATTCTTGCATAAAAGAAATGTAAGAAGATATAATCCTAAGAAAACCTATGATAAAACATGCAGGTGTTTCGTATGTAACTCACCAGATCATCTAAGTAGAACTTGCCCTAATAAAGACCAGAAAAGATACTCTAGCAAATATGAAGAACAAGAGAGGGTGTTAATTATAGATAGCGTTAATGAAAATATATTAGTATGTGATGATGAAATAAAAGACGATGAGTCAATATATTCAATTATAGAAACAGATGAAGTAGAAAATGAGGCTCCAGAATATGAATCAAGTGAAGATGAAATAGACCTAATAGATGATTTAGCCGGTTTAAAAATTGAAATGATGAACCAAGTAGATTGTGAACATGATTGGATTAGAGGAAAAGGTGATTATAACATAAAATGTGCTTTCTGTATATATTATCCAAGCCAAGATAATAGGTTTACATGTAGCTTGTGTTTAAAACAAGCATGTGCCTCATGTCTAAGAGCCAATAATCAAAAGTGGAGACAAGAGATAGAATTGGAACCAGAAGAGCGAATATTATCCAGTAGGGTTAGGAATTTAGAAAATAGAATAAATAAGCTAGAAGCAGAGCTAGAAAAACTTAAAGATGAGTTAGAAAATAGTAAAGAGGAAAATGATAATGTTCCAAAAAACACAGAAATGAAAGAGCAAATGGTAACAGTAAGGGATAAAAAAGGAGACAAATTAATACAATTGAAAGATGCAATTACTAGTTTTGGAAACAAATATATTGTTCGATTACCATTCAAAGAAGTGTTAGGAATAAGGATCCCAGTTAAGATTGTTCTGAAGCCAAATATTTCATATAAAGTACTGGCACTATTAGATACTGGTTGCACTAAAAATATCATCCATGATAAATATTTTATGAGATGTCCCGAAATAGTTGAAACTATAGATGATAATAAAGCTGAAGTATCTACCGATATGTCAGGAATAAAGAAGATCCATAACCAGCTAGCATATAATATTGAAGCTTACATAAATGGCACAAAATATATAATAGATGAAATTACAATAAGAGATTTGTCAGTAATAAATGATGACATGATAATAGGGTTAAGATTTTTACAACAATCTTTACAAACCACAATCATACATGAAGAGGGGGTAACATTTACTCCTTATCAAGATAATGTTCCATACATATCTGAAGTGCGAAAACAAAGAAAGTCCTTACAAAATGTAGAAATATCTAATTTAGATGATGAATATAGCACAAGTCCAGATCCCCTTGAATTCTGTAAAGACGAAGAACTTAGTGAGACCATAGAAGAATATCATATAGAAAATACATGTACTGGATGCATTGGGTTGCAATCATTCTCTCCAAATTGGTATAGAGATATAAAATCTAAAAAGGATATAGATAAGATTGTGCAAAGACTAGAAAGTATACAAATTATTGGAGAAATACCAATGAAACATTGGGATAAGAACTCTATAGTTTGCAAAATAAATATCATAAATCCAGATTATATAATTAAGTCAGGACCAATAGAAGCAACTCCTAAAGATATCGAAGAGTTCAAAATGCATATTGAAGAGTTATTAAAGTTAAAAGCTATAAGAGAAAGCAGAAGCCCTCATCGATCTGCTGCTTTTATAGTTAGAAATCATGCTGAAGAAGTTAGAGGTAAATCTAGAATGGTAATTAACTTTAAAAGGCTTAATGATAATATAGTTGATGATGCATACAACATACCTAATAAGCAGGAATGGATTAACAGAATACAAGGAAGTAAATATTTCTCCAAATTCGATTTAAAGGCAGGATTTTGGCAAGTAAAAATGGCTGAAGAATCTATTCCATGGACAGCATTTACTTGTCCACAAGGCCATTATGAATGGCTAGTAATGCCATTAGGTCTAAAGAATGCACCTGCACTATTTCAAAGAAAGATGCAAAATATATTTAATGAGACTCAAGCATTTATATTCGTATACGTAGATGATTTGTTAGTATTCTCAAAATCATACAAAGAGCATATAGCCCATCTTGAAGTGTTCTTTCGAAAGGTAGAACAAAATGGGCTCATACTATCTAAAAAGAAGATGGAGATTTGCAAAGAGAAAATAAATTTCCTTGGTCATGAAATAGGAGAAGGAAAAATATATCTACAAGAACATATTGCAAAGAAAATATTAGAGTTTCCTGATAATATGAGTGATAAAAAGGTTTTACAACAGTTCTTAGGAATTGTAAACTATGCGCGAAACTATATAGATAACTTAGCAAAGCTAGCAGGACCTTTATATGCTAAATTAAGAAAAAATGGTCAAAGATACTTCAATTCTGAAGATATAAAATTAGTAAAGGCCATCAAGGAAAAGGTAAGGAATTTAAAACCCCTAGAATTGCCTCTAGAAGACAATTATTTTATAATTGAGACAGATGCATCTAAGGTAGGATGGGGTGCGATACTAAAACAAAAGCCCAATAAATACTCTCCAAAGGCAGACGGAAAAATATGCTGATATGCTTTAGGAAGTTACAAATTAAAGACGGTAAATAATATTGATAGAGAAATTCTTGCAGTTGTAAATGCAATAAATGCATTTAGGTTATATCTAGGATTTAAAGAATTTACAGTACGAACAGACTGTGAAGCCATATGCCGATATTACAATAAAATTAATAGTAAGAAAAGCTCAACCAGAATATGGGTCTTATTTGAAGACACCATAGCTGGGAATGGTTATAAAGTTATTTTTGAGCATATTAAGGGGAAGCATAATACCTTACCTGACATATTTTCTCGTGCATCAAATTTGCAGGAATGAGGAAAGGATTATTCGCCAACAAGGATGAATATCTCTTCTTTGGAGAAGAAAATAGGCTGAAAATGTTTCAGCCAAATACATTCAATTTTAAGCCAAAATCCCATATTAAGCTCGATGAAGCTCAAAGATGCATATTGGATAACTTTTGGTTCCAATATACTCGCAAAAGAGAGGAACAAGGATATTTTTTATCAATTCTCAACAGTTTGGCTGAATATTTTAATGAATTAAACAAAAATGTTCCAAAGCCAGCAAAGGTTGAAATACCAAAAGGAGAAACTCTATATCTTATATTTGATGGAAGCAAACCTGGCATATATTTGGAATGGGAGAATATTATGATTGAAAAATTAGATGCAAAAAGAAATGGACAAGATTTAACATTCAAAAGATATTACAGTATAGATGAGGCCTTACTTTGGGCAAGGAAGGTATTAGGACCAGATTATTATATTGACCCAAAGGCTAAAAACTATATCCAAATGAAAAGAGGCATACCTGCTTCACCAACTCCCACAAAGGGGGAGGCATCAAGCTCAAACAATATAAAGAAAGAAGAATCCCCAAAATATAAGACATATCAAGAATGCCTTCTAAAGGGGCTTGACCCTTTAGACAGTGAATACATAGATCAAGAAATGGATAAAAGGTTTGAAGAATTTTCAAAGATAATAAAGAAAGAATTAAAGGAGGAAATATTAAAAGAATTAAGGCAAGAAATGGATGAAAAATTTGAAGAAATAAAGAAAGAATGTGATGAAAAATATGATTTCAATCTGTTAAATGATGATGATCATATGGACATAGCAGGGCATGGGCAGCGACCTGAATAAAGCCCAAACTGCATATATTGATATTGCTATCAATTATTCGGGCGCGGAGGACATATACCCGACCCGAATATTGATAGAAATTCCCATAAGGTCCTTTAAATATTGATAAGGTATTATCAATCATATGGGCAGGGAAGACCCAATGTAAAAATAATAATAATAATAATAAATAAATAAAATGATATATATATATATATATATTTGTAAAATAAATAAATAATAATATTAAGCAATATTGAAAATGTAAGCAGCCTTGGCATGTATGTACGCATACACTGACACGGGGATTCTTGAAGGCTGAAGAAGCTCTCAAGGCTAATCGCATGAAGACCTGTATGGCCGAAAAGCGAAGACTGGTACACAAAGACTAGCCAATTATTCACCGAGAGACAATGCCACGTGAAGAAAGCAAAGATTCCTGAAGATTTAAACTTGTCGGCACTCTCTCGCACTTTTCTATATTATTAGAAGGACACGCGTATACCCTAGTAGGACACGTGTGCATGCTACCGTGGGTAAAATAAGTGAAGGAAGGCTCCCGAAGGCCACCTTGAAGCCACCCCTCACGGCTAAAAAAGGAGACGCTGGGCTCAAGAAGAGAACACAAGAGACGGGAGAGCACGGAGCACTCAAAGCATCGAGACTCTCCACCAGAGCACCACTTCCGTCGTAGTCTAGCCACCACCACTACTAGTAGAATAGCCAAGAAGGCGCTTAGTTTGCCAAGAGTTTGAAGGTAATTTCCTAGTTGTGTGTAATCCCTTCGGGGCCTCCCGAAAGGGAAAACCATATGTAAATTATGTTGTTGAAATGATGTAGTTTCTTGGTTTCACTTAGTGCTTTTATTTATGAATTTATGGGACGAGTTCTTATGCTAGGGATCCTATAGGAGAAACCTCTGCGTGTGTAGTTCTCTGTGTAGCCAGAGTGGCGTTTGAATGAGAACCTTGTGGCCGTAGAGAAGTGTTCCCTTCGGGTGGAACTGCCTGGGAAGACGATAGGAATTTACCCCATAAATTTGCAATTAAAACTGCTAAGTGAACGTAACTAGCTACATCTGATGCAACATAATGAAAATATGGTGAGTACTGAGTAGGATTTTACACCTTTGCGCACATCGCCGGACGAATTGTTGGCCTCGCCAGCCTCTAAATAGATCCTGCATTAAATATATAATCGAGTTAGAACGTGAAGGTAATCATATTGAATTAAATATTGTTGTGAATAGTGGAATACTATTCCAAATAGTGTATTCAATAGTGGAGCACTATTGTGAATAGTGCCCTACCTAGTGAATAGTAAATACTATTCAAGATAAAAAGAATACCTGTCTACCACTTCCACCTAATCCCAAATTAACCTAATCAAAATCTAATCACATAGTAACTATTTTTATAAAAAAAATTTGTATATGGGATAAATTTTTTTTTATAAAAATAGTTACTATGTGATTAGATTTTGATTAGGTTAATTTGGGATTAGGTGGAAGTGGTAGACAGGTATTCTTTTTATCTTGAATAGTATTTACTATTCACAATAGTGCTCCACTATTGAATACACTATTTGGAATAGTATTCCACTATTCACAACAATATTTAATTCAATATGATTACCTTCACGTTCTAACTCGATTATATATTTAATGCAGGATCTATTTAGAGGCTGGCGAGGCCAACAATTCGTCCGGCGATGTGCGCAAAGGTGTAAAATCCTACTCAGTACTCACCATATTTTTCATTATGTTGCATCAGATGTAGCTAGTTACGTTCACTTAGCAGTTTTAATTGCAAATTTATGGGGTAAATTCCTATCGTCTTCCCAGGCAGTTCCACCCGAAGGGAACACTTCTCTACGGCCACAAGGTTCTCATTCAAACGCCACTCTGGCTACACAGAGAACTACACACGCAGAGGTTTCTCCTATAGGATCCCTAGCATAAGAACTCGTCCCATAAATTCATAAATAAAAGCACTAAGTGAAACCAAGAAACTACATCATTTCAACAACATAATTTACATATGGTTTTCCCTTTCGGGAGGCCCCGAAGGGATTACACACAACTAGGAAATTACCTTCAAACTCTTGGCGAACTAAGCGCCTTCTTGGCTATTCTACTAGTAGTGGTGGTGGCTAGACTACGAAGGAAGTGGTGCTCTGGTGGAGAGTCTCGATGCTTTGAGTGCTCCGTGCTCTCCCGTCTCTTATGTTCTCTTCTTGAGCCCAGCGTCTCCTTTTATAGCCGCGAGGGGTAGCATGCACACGTGTCCTACTAGGGTATACGCGTGTCCTTCTAATAATATAGAAAAGTGCGAGAGAGTGCTGACAAGTTTCAATCTTCAGGAATCTTTGCTTTCTTCACGTGGCATTGTCTCTCGGTGAATAATTGGCTAGTCTTTGTGTACCAGTCTTCGCTCTTCGGCCATACAGGTCTTCATGCGATTAGCCTTGAGAGCTTCTTCAGCCTTCAAGAATCCTCGTGTCAGTGTATGCGTACATACATGCCAAGGCTGCTTACATTTTCAATATTGCTTAATATTATTATTTATTTATTTTACAAATATATATATATATATATCATTTTATTTATTTATTATTATTATTATTAAATTTTTTTTACATGGGGTCTTCCCTGCCCATATGATTGATAATACCTTATCAATATTTAAAGGACCTTATGGGAATTTCTATCAATATTCGGGTCGGGTATATGTCCTCCGCGCCCGAATAATTGATAGCAATATCAATATATGCAGTTTGGGCTTTATTCAGGTTGCTGCCCATGCCCTGCTATGTCCATATGATCATCATCATTTAACAGATTGAAATCATATTTTTCATCACATTCTTTCTTTATTTCTTCAAATTTTTCATCCATTTCTTGCCTTAATTCTTTTAATATTTCCTCCTTTAATTCTTTCTTTATTATCTTTGAAAATTCTTCAAACCTTTTATCCATTTCTTGATCTATGTATTCACTGTCTAAAGGGTCAAGCCCCTTTAGAAGGCATTCTTGATATGTCTTATATTTTGGGGATTCTTCTTTCTTTATATTGTTTGAGCTTGATGCCTCCCCCTTTGTGGGAGTTGGTGAAGCAGGTATGCCTCTTTTCATTTGGATATAGTTTTTAGCCTTTGGGTCAATATAATAATCTGGTCCTAATACCTTCCTTGCCCAAAGTAAGGCCTCATCTATACTGTAATATCTTTTGAATGTTAAATCTTGTCCATTTCTTTTTGCATCTAATTTTTCAATCATAATATTCTCCCATTCCAAATATATGCCAGGTTTGTTTCCATCAAATATAAGATATAGAGTTTCTCCTTTTGGTATTTCAACCTATGCTGGCTTTGGCACATTTTTGTTTAATCCATTAAAATATTCAGCCAAACTGTTGAGAATTGATAAAAAATATCCTTGTTCCTCTCTTTTGCGAGTATATTGGAACCAAAAGTTATCCAATATGCATCTTTGAGCTTCATTGAGCTTAATATGGGATTTTGGCTTAAAATTGAATGTATTTGGCTGAAACATTTTCAGCCTATTTTCTTCTCCAAAGAAGAGATATTCATCCTTGTTGGCGAATAATTCTTTCCTCATTCCTGCAAATTTGATGCACGAGAAAATATGTCAGGTAAGGTATTATCCTTCCCCTTAATATGCTCAAAATAACTTTATAACCATTCCTAGCTATGGTGTCTTCAAATAAGACCCATCTTCTGGTTGAGCTTTTCTTAATATTAATTTTATTGTAATATCGGCATATGGCTTCACAGTCTGTTCGTACTGTAAATTCTTTAAATCCTAGATATAACCTAAATGCATTTATTGCATTTACAACTGCAAGAATTTCTCTATCAATATTATTTACCGTCTTTAATTTGTAACTTCCTGAAGCATATCTGCATATTTTTTCGTCTTCCTTTGGAGAGTATTTATTGGGCTTTCGTTTTAGTATCGCACCCCATCCTACCTTAGATGCATCTGTCTCAATTATAAAATAATTGTCTTCTAGAGGCAATTCTAGGGGTTTTAAATTCCTGACCTTTTCCTTGATGGCCTTTACTAATTTTATGTCTTCAGAATTGAAGTATCTTTGACCATTTTTTCTTAATTTAGCATATAAAGGTCCTGCTAGCTTTGCTAAGTTATCTATATAGTTTCGCGCATAGTTTACAATTCCTAAGAACTGTTGTAAAACCTTTTTATCACTCATATTATCAGGAAACTCTAATATTTTCTTTGCAATATGTTCTTGTAGATATATTTTTCCTTCTCCTATTTCATGACCGAGGAAATTTATTTTCTCTTTGCAAATCTCCATCTTCTTTTTAGATAGTATGAGCCCATTTTGTTCTACCTTTCGAAAGAACACTTCAAGATGGGCTATATGCTCTTTGTATGATTTTGAGAATACTAACAAATCATCTACGTATACTAATATAAATGCTTGATTCTCATTAAATATATTTTGCATCTTTCTTTGAAATAGTGCAGGTGCATTCTTTAGGCCTAATGGCATTACTAGCCATTCATAATGGCCTTGTGGACAAGTAAATGCTGTCCATGGAATAGATTCTTCAGCCATTTTTACTTGCCAAAATCCTGCCTTTAAATCGAATTTGGAGAAATATTTACTTCCTTGTATTCTGTTAATCCATTCCTGCTTATTAGGTATGTTGTATGCATCGTCAACTGTATTATCATTAAGCCTTTTAAAGTTAATTACCATTCTAGATTTACCTCTAACTTCTTCAGCATGATTTCTAACTATAAAAGCAGCAGATCGATGAGGGCTTCTGCTTTCTCTTATAGCTTTTAACTTTAATAACTCTTCAATATGCATTTTGAACTCTTCGATATCTTTAGGAGTTGCTTCTATTGGTGCTGACTTAATTATATAATCTGGATTTATGATATTTATTTTGCAAACTATAGAGTTCTTATCCCAATGTTTCATTGGTATTTCTCCAATAATTTGTATACTTTCTAGTCTTTGCACAATCTTATCTATATCCTTTTTAGATTTTATATCTCTATACCAATTTGGAGAGAATGATTGCAACCCAATGCATTCAGTACATGTATTTTCTATATGATATTCTTCTATGGTCTCACTAAGTTCTTCGTCTTTACAGAATTCAAGGGGATCTGGACTTGTGCTATATTCATCATCTAAATTAGATATTTCTACATTTTGTAAGGACTTTCTTTGTTTTCGCACTTCAGATATGTATGGAACATTATTTTGATAAGGAATAAATGTTACCCCCTCTTCATGTATGATTGTGGTTTGTAAAGATTGTTGTAAAAATCTTAACCCTATCATCATGTCATCATTTATTACTTACAAATCTCTTATTGTAATTTCATCTATTATATATTTTGTGCCATTTATGTAAGCTTCAATATTATATGCTAGCTGGTTATGGATCTTCTTTATTCCTGACATATCGGTAGATACTTCAGCTTTATTATCATCTATAGTTTCAACTATTTCGGGACATCTCATAAAATATTTATCATGGATGATATTTTTAGTGCAACCAGTATCTAATAGTGCCAGTACTTTATATGAAATATTTGGCTTCGGAACAATCTTAACTGGGATCCTTATTCCTAACACTTCTTTGAATGGTAATCGAACAATATATTTGTTTCCAAAACTAGTAATTGCATCTTTCAATTGTATTAATTTGTCTCCTTTTTTATCCCTTACTGTTACCATTTGCTCTTTCATTTCTGTGTTTTTTGGAACATTATCATTTTCCTCTTTACTATTTTCTAACTCATCTTTAAGTTTTTCTAGCTCTGCTTCTAGCTTATTTATTCTATTTTCTAAATTTCTAACCCTACTGGATAATATTCGCTCTTCTGGTTCCAATTCTATCTCTTGTCTCCACTTTTGATTATTGGCTCTTAGACATGAGGCACATGCTTGTTTTAAACACAAGCTACATGTAAACCTATTATCTTGGCTTGGATAATATATACAGAAAGCACATTTTATGTTATAATCACCTTTTCCTCTAATCCAATCATGTTCACAATCTACTTGGTTCATCATTTCAATTTTTAAACCGGCTAAATCATGTATTAGGTCTATTTCATCTTCACTTGATTCATATTCTGGAGCCTCATTTTCTACTTCATCTTTTTCTATAATTGAATATATTGACTCATCGTCTTTTATTTCATCATCACATACTAATATATTTTCATTAACGCTATCTATAATTAACACCCTCTCTTGTTCTTCATATTTGCTAGAGTATCTTTTCTGGTCTTTATTAGGGCAAGTTCTACTTAGATGATCTGGTGAGTTACATATGAAACACCTGCATGTTTTATCATAGGTTTTCTTAGGATTATATCTTCTTACATTTCTTTTATGAAAGAATGGGGCTCTATTGTCTGATCTTCTTAAGAAATATCTTTTCTTTGTTCTAAAATTTCTATTATCTCTCCTTTGTGGTTTATAATATTTGTTTTTCCTATGCCTTTCTTCTCCATATGTAAGTGGTATTTGGACTATGTTATTGCAAAAATTATAATCTGATTTCTTCATAGATCTTTGGGCTTGAATACTAGTACACACCTTTCTTAATTGTTTGAAAACAAATGTTACAGCTTGAGATATGTTTACCACGTTTCCCGTTGTTTCCTTTTTATATTCTTCAAATATTATTGACCCTAGGGGATCAGGCAACTTATTAAAATATCTTTCTACTACGCCTACATTAAAACCTTGTTTAGCAGTAGTAGCATTATACAAATAATGCTGGGAAAACTATTTAATACCTTTACAGCTAGTTAATGTTAATTTTTCTATTTCTCTTAACCTTTCATTTTGCAATGAGGTATGTCCTAATTCAGGATCTTCTGCTATGATAATATTTGAGATAACATTCGCAAAGTTATTAGGGTTACTTCCTGCCCTTTTTAATTCTTCATATTGACTAGGGTATGATTCTACCCATTGTTCCCAAAGAACTTTTACAGATTCTCCTAAAAATGTTTCAAGATATGTTAACATATCTTCTACCATAGTGCCTATGCTATACTGATTTTGTATATATTTTTGTACTATTAAACCTTTCCATATGCTGATTATATTCGGCCAATCTATTAGGTCATGAGCTGCTAGGTTTAATATAGCACCATCATTTTTATAATTTTGGAATTGCACTGGTTTTTCAAAATCTCTTCTTTTAGTACCCATGTATCTATATTGTCCTGGGATATATGTAGGCTGGTAATCATCTTTTTCTGGAGGCCATTGTCCAGCTGTCCTGGTAGGTCTCTCTCTTTCTCCTTCTCTTTTCACAGATGATTCACCATATCCCCTTCTTCTTTTACCACTACTTTCTACTTCCATGGCTTCCATTGCATTGTCTAAATTATGTAGTCCCACATCATCTAGTGAGTTATAGAAATCACTATTTTGTTCTGAATCATCATATCTTTCATCTTCTAACCACATTTCTTTTATTAATTCCTCCTCTTCCTCATAACTTTCTAATAATAACTTATTATTGATATCCCATTGCTCTTCTTCACTAACAATTTCTTCTTTTTGAATAATATTCTTATCTTTATTATTATTATTAACAACAGAATTTTTATTAATGATCGCACTTGCTTTTCTTTCTGCGGATGCTAAAATTTTATCTTCCATGCTTGAACTACTAGTGACAGACATTTTATCGCTTTTTAGTTTCTTTAACCTTGCAATTTCTCGAATGATAAATAGCTCTCTTTCTCTAATTTTCGGCCAATCCTTTGTCATAGAATGACTATATTCCCATTCAATATGCTTTAGCTTCTTTTCTCAATGAATTATTTCATCATCTAAATTAGCCTTTTCCATACATTTAGATATACCTTTATTCTTATCATCATTAATTTCCGATTCTGACATAAATGATTCAGAGTCTTCTATTGATGTAGCTTTATAGTTCATAAATCAAATACTGCTACTTCCTTCACAATTTTGATAGCTTATGTAGTTTTCAGGTTGCTTTAATTCTTTTTTCTCTACTAATTCTCCTATCTTCCATTCTTCTCCTGCTCTTTCTTCAGAGCCAATTTTAAGAGGAATCATAAATTTAATACCTTTTGATTGCATACTATCAATTACGTCATTCACATTCACTCTATATTTGGAGCTACTTCTATTAGTGAGCCTTCCTATAAATTCTATACTTACTAGCAAATTTGTTCCTTTAAAATCTTCATAACCTTTAGTTTGGAAACCAAAACTCATTTTTTCAATAAATTCTTTTACGGGCATCATTAGGTCTGGAGCTATATAGGTTATTAATCTATTTTCATTCATGTCTCCTTCCAAAAATCCTAATGCTGCTTTATCTACAGATTCCCATCTTCTGTCTAATAAAGTTATCAAAACCTTCACACCTAATTTCTTCCTTGTCATACCTTTAACTCCTATGACATACATGCCTTGATGAATATATTTGTAACCACAATATTTTAATTCATTTTCAATATTTTTGCTTACAATTCTTAAATCTACTGGATGTGTTAACACGCTTAATTCTACTTCTCGAGATATTCTGTATAGACCACTCTTACTTTCAAACATACCCATGTGATATACTTGTTGTGGCTTTATTTTTCTTAGGGTATCTTTCTGATATCTTTCTAGATCTCTTTGTATATCTATAACTTCTTCAATACTATCAATACCATCAGCTTTGCATGATAATCTATGCTTCATGGCTAAAGGTCTTGAATCTTGCCTTACTAATTGGAGAGTTTTGTCTCGTCTAAGGAAGCCTTTAGATACGTCCATTTTTCTGAATTAATATTTCTAGTAGAGGCAACTATTCCAGATGATGATAACACAATTTCTTTGTTGCTTTGAACACTTTTTAGCTTATCTAATACTTGAATTAATAGTTGGATGATTGTGTTATTTTGTATTATTATTACTTTGGGATCTTCTTTTGGAGAGTCGTGATCTGAAAACCCGACAGGAGGTGACAGGTATTTAGCTACTTCGTTTAATGCTTGAGTATATTCGGTCATATAATTATGAGATAATCAAGGTTTTAACCTCTTGCACCAACTTTTTTATTTCAAGTATATCTTGTCTTGAATCAGTGCGTGTGAGTGACTCTTTGCCTTTACTTAAGTAACGGCCTATTGATAACACTTCTTCTTTAATATAATCGTTATTGTTGGAAACTATATTCTGTCTTGCTTTTGCTTCCTCTAGCTTATGTAAAGCTAGATCAATTTTATTATTCAAACCTAAATACTTATCAGGAAGCTTTTGGTATTCTTTGAATAAACTTTCAAATTTTTGGTCTAAATTATCTTGTCTTTTTCCCCAAGATATGTAAAAGTTATATATCAAATCGACAACCGTATTTAACTGGCTATGAGATGAATGCCAGATATGCTCTTCAGAAGGATTTACTCTACACCTTATATTTAGATTTTCCTTAGTATTAATTACTTTACCTGCGCTAACTTCTAAGTTTAAATATTTTAACCTTTCATTGATTAAACGCTGGACCTGATACCAACAATATATGGGATAATTTTTTTTTATAAATAGTTACTATGTGAGTAGATTTTGATTAGGTTAATTTGGGATTAGGTGGAAGTGGTAGACAGGTATTCTTTTTATCTTGAATAGTATTTACTATTCACTAGGTAGGGCACTATTCACAATAGTGCTCCACTATTGAATACACTATTTGGAATAGTATTCCACTATTCACAACAATATTTAATTCAATATGATTACCTTCACGTTCTAACTCGATTATATATTTAATGCAGGATCTATTTAGAGGCTGGAGAGGCCAACAATTCGTCCGGCGATGTGCGCAAAGGTGTAAAATCCTACTCAGTACTCACCATATTTTTCATTATGTTGCATCAGATGTAGCTAGTTACGTTCACTTAGAAGTTTTAATTGCAAATTTATGGGGTAAATTCCTATCGTCTTCCCAGGCAGTTCCACCCGAAGGGAACACTTCTCTATGGCCACAAGGTTCTCATTCAAACGCCACTCTGGCTACACAGAGAACTACACACGCAGAGGTTTCTCCTATAGGATCCCTAGCATAAGAACTCGTCCCATAAATTCATAAATAAAAGCACTAAGTGAAACCAAGAAACTACATCATTTCAACAACATAATTTACATATGGTTTTCCCTTTCGGGAGGCCCCAAAGGGATTACACACAACTAGGAAATTACCTTCAAACTCTTGGCGAACTAAGCGCCTTCTTGGCTATTCTACTAGTAGTGGTGGTGGCTAGACTACGAAGGAAGTGGTGCTCTGGTGGAGAGTCTCGATGCTTTGAGTGCTCCGTGCTCTCCCGTCTCTTATGTTCTCTTCTTGAGCCCAGCGTCTCCTTTTATAGCCGCGAGGGGTGGCTGCAAGGTGGCCTTCGGGAGCCTTCCTTCACTTATTTTACCCACGGTAGCATGCACACGTGTCCTACTAGGGTATACGTGTGTCCTTCTAATAATATAGAAAAGTGCGAGAGAGTGCCGACAAGTTTCAATCTTCAGGAATCTTTGCTTTCTTCACGTGGCATTGTCTCTCGGTGAATAATTGGCTAGTCTTTGTGTACCAGTCTTCGCTCTTCGGCCATACAGATCTTCATGCGATTAGCCTTGAGAGCTTCTTCAGCCCTCAAGAATCCTCGTGTCAGTGTATGCGTACATACATGCCAAGGCTGCTTACATTTTCAATATTGCTTCATATTATTATTTATTTATTTTACAAATATATATATATATATCATTTTATTTTATTTTTTTACAGGGGGTGTTCCCTGCCCATATGATTGATAATACCTTATCAATATTTAAAGGACCTTATGGGAATTTCTATCAATATTCGGGTCGGGTATATGTCCTCCGCGCCCTAATAATTGATAGCAATATCAATATATGCAGTTTGGGCTTTATTCAGGTCGCTGCCCATGCCCTGCTAAGTCCATATGATCATCATCATTTAACAGATTGAAATCATATTTTTCATCACATTCTTTCTTTATTTCTTCAAATTTTTCATCCATTTCTTGCCTTAGTTCTTTTAATATTTCCTTATTTAATTCTTTCTTTATTATCTTTGAAAATTCTTCAAACCTTTTATCCATTTCTTGATCTATGTATTCACTGTCTAAAGGGTCAAGCCCCTTTAGAAGGCATTCTTGATATGTCTTATATTTTGGGGATTCTTCTTTCTTTATATTGTTTGAGCTTGATGCCTCCCCCTTTGTGGGAGTTGGTGAAGCAGGTATGCCTCTTTTCATTTGGATATAGTTTTTAGCCTTTGGGTCAATATAATAATCTGGTCCTAATACCTTCCTTGCCCAAAGTAAGGCCTCATCTATACTGTAATATCTTTTGAATGTTAAATCTTGTCCATTTCTTTTTGCATCTAATTTTTCAATCATAATATTCTCCCATTCCAAATATATGCCAGGTTTGTTTCCATCAAATATAAGATATAGAGTTTCTCCTTTTGGTATTTCAACCTTTGCTGGCTTTGGCATATTTTTGTTTAATTCATTAAAATATTCAGCCAAACTGTTGAGAATTGATAAAAAATATCCTTGTTCCTCTCTTTTGCGAGTATATTGGAACCAAAAGTTATCCAATATGCATCTTTGAGCTTCACCGAGCTTAATATGGGATTTTGGCTTAAAATTGAATGTATTTGGCTGAAACATTTTCACCCTATTTTCTTCTCCAAAGAAGAGATATTCATCCTTGTTTGCGAATAATCCTTTCCTCATTCCTGCAAATTTGATGCACGAGAAAATATGTCAGGTAAGGTATTATCCTTCCCCTTAATATGCTCAAAAATAACTTTATAACCATTCCCAGCTATGGTGTCTTCAAATAAGACCCATCTTCTGGTTGAGCTTTTCTTACTATTAATTTTATTGTAATATCGGCATATGGCTTAACAGTCTGTTCGTACAGTAAATTCTTTAAATCCTAGATATAACCTAAACGCATTTATTGCATTTACAACTACAAGAATTTCTCTATCAATATTATTTACCGTCTTTAATTTGTAACTTCCTGAAGCGTATCTGCATATTTTTCGTCTGCCTTTGGAGAGTATTTATTGGGCTTTTGTTTTAGTATCGCACCCCATCCTACCTTAGATGCATCTGTCTCAATTATAAAATAATTGTCTTCTAGGGGAAATTCTAGGGGTTTTAAATTCCTGACCTTTTCCTTGATGGCCTTTACTAATTTTATATCTTCAGAATTGAAGTATCTTTGACCATTTTTTCTTAATTTAGCATATAAAGGTCCTGCTAGCTTTGCTAAGTTATCTATATAGTTTCGCGCATAGTTTACAATTCCTAAGAACTGTTGTAAAACCTTTTTATCACTCATATTATCAGGAAACTCTAATATTTTCTTTCCAATATGTTCTTGTAGATATATTTTTCCTTCTCCTATTTCATGACCAAGGAAATTTATTTTCTCTTTGCAAATCTCCATCTTCTTTTTAGATAGTATGAGCCCATTTTGTTCTCCCTTTCGAAAGAACACTTCAAGATGGGCTATATGCTCTTTGTATGATTTTGAGAATACTAACAAATCATCTACGTATACTAATATAAATGCTTGATTCTCATTAAATATATTTTGCATCTTTCTTTGAAATAGTGCAGGTGCATTCTTTAGGCCTAATGGCATTACTAGCCATTCATAATGGCCTTGTGGACAAGTAAATGCTGTCCATGGAATAGATTCTTCAGCCATTTTTACTTGCCAAAATCCTGCCTTCAAATCGAATTTGGAGAAATATTTACTTCCTTGTATTCTGTTAATCCATTCCTGCTTATTAGGTATGTTGTATGCATCGTCAACTGTATTATCATTAAGCCTTTTAAAGTTAATTACCATTCTAGATTTACCTCTAACTTCTTCAGCATGATTTCTAACTATAAAAGCAGCAGATCGATGAGGGCTTCTGCTTTCTCTTATAGCTTTTAACTTTAATAACTCTTCAATATGCATTTTGAACTCTTCGATATCTTTAGGAGTTGCTTCTATTGGTCCTGACTTAATTATATAATCTGGATTTATGATATTTATTTTTCAAACTATAGAGTTCTTATCCCAATGTTTCATTGGTATTTCTCCAATAATTTGTATACTTTCTAGTCTTTGCACAATCTTATCTATATCCTTTTTAGATTTTATATCTCTATACCAATTTGGAGAGAATGATTGCAACCCAATGCATTCAGTACATGTATTTTCTATATGATATTCTTCTATGGTCTCACTAAGTTCTTCGTCTTTACAGAATTCAAGGGGATCTGGACTTGTGCTATATTCATCATCTAAATTAGATATTTCTACATTTTGTAAGGACTTTCTTTGTTTTCGCACTTCAGATATGTATGGAACATTATCTTGATAAGGAATAAATGTTACCCCCTCTTCATGTATGATTGTGGTTTGTAAAGATTGTTGTAAAAATCTTAACCCTATTATCATGTCATCGTTTATTACTGACAAATCTCTTATTGTAATTTCATCTATTATATATTTTGTGCCATTTATGTAAGCTTCAATATTATATGCTAGCTGGTTATGGATCTTCTTTATTCCTGACATATCGGTAGATACTTCAGCTTTATTATCATCTATAGTTTCAACTATTTCGGGACATCTCATAAAATATTTATCATGGATGATATTTTTAGTGCAACCAGTATCTAATAGTGCCAGTACTTTATATGAAATATTTGGCTTCAGAACAATCTTAACTGGGATCCTTATTCCTAACACTTCTTTGAATGGTAATCGAACAATATATTTGTTTCCAAAACTAGTAATTGCATCTTTCAATTGTATTAATTTGTCTCCTCTTTTATCCCTTACTGTTACCATTTGCTCTTTCATTTCTGTGTTTTTTGGAACATTATCATTTTCCTCTTTACTATTTTCTAACTCATCTTTAAGTTTTTCTAGCTCTGCTTCTAGCTTATTTATTCTATTTTCTAAATTTCTAACCCTACTGGATAATATTCGCTCTTCTGGTTCCAATTCTATCTCTTGTCTCCACTTTTGATTATTGGCTCTTAGACATGAGGCACATGCTTGTTTTAAACACAAGCTACATGTAAACCTATTATCTTGGCTTGGATAATATATACAGAAAGCACATTTTATGTTATAATCACCTTTTCCTCTAATCCAATCATGTTCACAATCTACTTGGTTCATCATTTCAATTTTTAAACCGGCTAAATCATCTATTAGGTCTATTTCATCTTCACTTGATTCATATTCTGGAGCCTCATTTTCTACTTCATATGTGTCTATAATTGAATATATTGACTCATCGTCTTTTATTTCATCATCACATACTAATATATTTTCATTAACGCTATCTATAATTAACACCCTCTCTTGTTCTTCATATTTGCTAGAGTATCTTTTCTGGTCTTTATTAGGGCAAGTTCTACTTAGATGATCTGGTGAGTTACATATGAAACACCTGCATCTTTTATCATAGGTTTTCTTAGGATTATATCTTCTTACATTTCTTTTATGCAAGAATGGGGCGCTATTGTCTGATCTTCTTAAGAAATATCTTTTCTTTGTTCTAAAATTTCTATTATCTCTCCTTTGTGGTTTATAATATTTGTTTTTCCTATGCCTTTCTTCTCCATATGTAAGTGGTATTTGGACTATGTTATTGCAAAAATTATAATCTGATTTCTTCATAGATCTTTGGGCTTGAATACTAGTACACACCTTTCTTAATTGTTTGAAAACAAATGTTACAGCTTGAGATATGTTTACCACGTTTCCCGCCGTTTCCTTTTTATATTCTTCAAATATTATTGACCCTAGGGGATCAGGCAACTTATTAAAATATCTTTCTACTACGCCTACATTAAAACCTTGTTTAGCAGTAGTAGCATTATACAAATAATGCTGGGAAAACTCTTTAATACCTTTCCAGCTAGTTAATGTTAATTTTTCTATTTCTCTTAACCTTTCATTTTGCAATGAGGTATGTCCTAATTCAGGATCTTCTGCTATGATCATATTTGAGATAACATTCGCAAAGTTATTAGGGTTACTTCCTGCCCTTTTTAATTCTTCATATTGACTAGGGTATGATTCTACCCATTGTTCCCAAAGAACTTTTACAGATTCTCCTAAAAATGTTTCAAGATATGTTAACATATCTTCTACCTTAGTGCCTATGCTATACTGATTTTGTATATATTTTTGTACTATTAAACCTTTCCATATGCTGATTATATTCGGCCAATCTATTGGGTCATGAGCTGCTAGGTTTAATATAGCACCATCATTTTTATAATTTTGGAATTGCACTGGTTTTTCAAAATATCTTCTTTTAGTACCCATGTATCTATATTGTCCTGGGATATATGTAGGCTGGTAATCATCTTTTTCTGGAGGCCATTGTCCAGCTGTCCTGGTAGGTCTCTCTCTTTCTCCTTCTCTTTTCACAGATGATTCACCATATCCCCTTCTTCTTTTACCACTACTTTCTACTTCCATGGCTTCCATTGCATTGTCTAAATTATGTAGTCCCACATCATCTAGTGAGTTATAGAAATCACTATTTTATTCTGAATCATCATATCTTTCATCTTCTAACCACATTTCTTTTATTAATTCCTCCTCTTCCTCATAACTTTCTAATAATAACTTATTATTGATATCCCATTGCTCTTCTTCACTAACAATTTCTTCTTTTTGAATAATATTCTTATCTTTATTATTATTATTAACAACAGAATTTTTATTAATGATCGCATTTGCTTTTCTTTCTGCGGATGCTAAAGTTTTATCTTCCATGCTTGAACTACTAGTGACAGACATTTTATCGCTTTTTAGTTTCTTTAACCTTGCAATTTCTCGAATTATAAATAGCTCTCTTTCTCTAATTTTCGGCCAATCCTTTGTCATGGAATGACTATATTCCCATTCAATATGCTTTAGCTTCTTTTCCCAATGAATTATTTCATCATCTAAATTAGCCTTTTCCATACATTCAGATATACCTTTATTCGTATCATCATTAATTTCCGATTCTGACATAAATGATTCAGAGTCTTCTATTGATGCAGCTTTATAGTTCATAAATCGAATACTGCTACTTCCTTCACAATTTTGATAGCTTATGTAGTTTTCAGGTTGCTTTAATTCTTTTTTCTCTATTAATTCTCCTATCTTCGATTCTTCTCCTGCTCTTTCTTCAGAGCCAATTTTAAGAGGATTCATAAATTTAATACCTTTTGATTGCATACTATCAATTACGTCATTCACATTCACTCTATATCTGGAGCTACTTCTATTAGTGAGCCTTCCTATAAATTCTATACTTACTAGCAAATTTGTTCCTTTAAAATCTTCATAACCTTTAGTTTGGAAACCAAAACTCATTTTTTCAATAAATTCTTTTACGGGCATCATTAGGTCTGGAGCTATATAGGTTATTAATCTATTTTCATTCATGTCTCCTTCCAAAAATCCTAATGCTGCTTTATCTACAGATTCCCATCTTCTGTCTAATAAAGTTATCAAAACCCTCGCACCTAATTTCTTCCTTGTCATACCTTTGACTCCTATGATATACATGCCTTGATGAATATATTTGTAACCACAATATTTTAATTCATTTTCAATATTTTTGCTTACAATTCTTAAATCTACTGGATGTGTTAACACGCTTAATTCTACTTCTCGAGATATTCTGTATAGACCACTCTTACTTTCAAACATACCCATGTGAACTTGTTGTGGCTTTATTTTTCTTAGGGTATCTTTCTGATATCTTTCTAGATCTCTTTGTATATCTATAACTTCTTCAATACTATCAATATCATCAGCCTTGCATGATAATCTATGCTTCATGGCTAAAGGTCTTGAATCTTGCCTTACTAATTGGAGAGTTTTGTCTCGTCTAAGGAAGCCTTTAGATACATCCATTTTTCTGAATTAATATTTCTAGTAGAGGCAACTATTCCAGATGATGATAACACAATTTCTTTGTTGCTTTGAACACTTTTTAGCTTATCTAATACTTGAATTAATAGTTGGATGATTGTGTTATTTTGTCTTATTATTACTTTGGAATCTTCTTTTGGAGAGTCGTGATCTGAAAACCCGACAGGAGGTGACAGGTATTTAGCTACTTCGTTTAATGCTTGAGTATATTCGGTCATATAATTATGAGATAATCAAGGTTTTAACCTCTTGCACCAACTTTTTTATTTCAAGTATATCTTGTCTTGAATCAGTGCGTGTGAGTGACTCTTTGCCTTTACTTAAGTAACGGCCTATTGATAACACTTCTTCTTTAATATAATCGTTATTGTTGGAAACTATATTCTGTCTTGCTTTTGCTTCCTCTAGCTTATGTAAAGCTAGATCAATTTTATTATTCAAACCTGAATACTTATCAGCAAGCTTTTGGTATTCTTTGAATAAACTTTCAAATTTTTGGTCTAAATTATCTTGTCTTTTTCCCCAAGATATGTAAAAGTTATATATCAAATCGACAACCGTATTTAACTGGCTATGAGATGAATGCCAGATATGCTCTTCAGAAGGATTTACTCTACACCTTATATTTAGATTTTCCTTAGTATTAATTAGTTTACCTGCGCTAACTTCTAAGTTTAAATATTTTAACCTTTCAATGATTAAACGCTGGACCTGATACCAACAATATATGGGATAATTTTTTTTATAAAAATAGTTACTATGTGATTAGATTTTGATTAGGTTAATTTGGGATTAGGTGGAAGTGGTAGACAGGTATTCTTTTTATCTTGAATAGTATTTACTATTCACTAGGTAGGGCACTATTCACAATAGTGCTCCACTATTGAATACACTATTTGGAATAGTATTCCACTATTCACAACAATATTTAATTCAATATGATTACCTTCATGTTCTAACTCGATTATATATTTAATGCAGGATCTATTTAGAGGCTGGCGAGGCCAACAATTCGTCCGGCGATGTGCGCAAAGGTGTAAAATCCTACTCAATACTCACCATATTTTTCATTATGTTGCATCAGATGTAGCTAGTTACGTTCACTTAGCAGTTTTAATTGCAAATTTATGGGGTAAATTCCTATCATCTTCCCAGGCAGTTCCACCCGAAGGGAACACTTCTCTACGGCCACAAGGTTCTCATTCAAACGCCACTCTGGCTACACAGAGAACTACACATGCAGAGGTTTCTCCTATAGGATCCCTAGCATAAGAACTCGTCCCATAAATTCATAAATAAAAGCACTAAGTGAAACCAAGAAACTACATCATTTCAACAACATAATTTACATATGGTTTTCCCTTTCGGGAGGCCCCGAAGGGATTACACACAACTAGGAAATTACCTTCAAACTCTTGGCGAACTAAGCGCCTTCTTGGCTATTCTACTAGTAGTGGTGGTGGCTAGACTACGAAGGAAGTGGTGCTCTGGTGGAGAGTCTCGATGCTTTGAGTGCTCCGTGCTCTCCGTGCTCTGATACCAACAATATATGGGATAAAAATTTTTTTTATAAAAATAGTTACTATGTGATTAGATTTTGATTAGGTTAATTTGGGATTAGGTGGAAGTGGTAGACAGGTATTCTTTTTATCTTGAATAGTATTTACTATTCACTAGGTAGGGCACTATTCACAATAGTGCTCCACTATTGAATACACTATTTGGAATAGTATTCCACTATTCACAACAATATTTAATTCAATATGATTACCTTCACGTTCTAACTCGATTATATATTTAATGCAGGATCTATTTAGAGGCTGGCGAGGCCAACAATTCGTCCGGCGATGTGCGCAAAGGTGTAAAATCCTACTCAGTACTCACCATGTTTTTCATTATGTTGCATCAGATGTAGCTAGTTACGTTCACTTTGCAGTTTTAATTGCAAATTTATGGGGTAAATTCCTATCGTCTTCCCAGGCAGTTCCACCCGAAGGGAACACTTCTCTACGGCCACAAGGTTCTCATTCAAACGCCACTCTGGCTACACAGAGAACTACACACGCAGAGGTTTCTCCTACAGGATCCCTAGCATAAGAACTTGTCCCATAAATTCATAAATAAAAGCACTAAGTGAAACCAAGAAACTACATCATTTCAACAACATAATTTACATATGGTTTTCCCTTTCGGGAGGCCTCGAAGGGATTACACACAACTAGGAAATTACCTTCAAACTCTTGGCGAACTAAGCGCCTTCTGGGCTATTCTACTAGTAGTGGTGGTGGCTAGACTACGAAGGAAGTGGTGCTCTGGTGGAGAGTCTCGATGCTTTGAGTGCTCCGTGCTCTCCCGTCTCTTGTGTTCTCTTCTTGAGCCCAGCGTCTCCTTTTATAGCCGCGAGGGGTGGCTGCAAGGTGGCCTTCGGGAGCCTTCCTTCACTTATTTTACCCACGGTAGCATGCACACGTGTCCTACTAGGGTATACGCGTGTCCTTCTAATAATATAGAAAAGTGCGAGAGAGTGCCGACAAGTTTCAATCTTCAGGAATCTTTGCTTTCTTCACGTGGCATTGTCTCTCGGTGAATAATTGGCTAGTCTTTGTGTACCAGTCTTCGCTCTTCGGCCATACAGATCTTCATGCGATTAGCCTTGAGAGCTTCTTCAGCCTTCAAGAATCCTCGTGTCAGTGTATGCGTACATACATGCCAAGGCTGCTTACATTTTCAATATTGCTTAATATTATTATTTATTTATTTTACAAATATATATATATATCATTTTATTTATTTATTATTATTATTATTAAATTTTTTTTACAGGGGGTCTTCCCTGCCCATATGATTGATAATACCTTATCAATATTTAAAGGACCTTATGGGAATTTCTATCAATATTCGGGTCGGGTATATGTCCTCCGCGCCCGAATAATTGATAGCAATATCAATATATGCAGTTTGGGCTTTATTCAGGTCGCTGCCCATGCCCTGCTAAGTCCATATGATCATCATCGTTTAACAGATTGAAATCATATTTTTCATCACATTCTTTCCTTATTTCTTCAAAATTTTCATCCATTTCTTGCCTTAATTCTTTTAATATTTCCTCCTTTAATTCTTTCTTTATTATCTTTGAAAATTCTTCAAACCTTTTATCCATTTCTTGATCTATGTATTCACTGTCTAAAGGGTCAAGCCCCTTTAGAAGGCATTCTTGATATGTCTTATATTTTGGGGATTCTTCTTTCTTTATATTGTTTGAGCTTGATGCCTCCCCCTTTGTGGGAGTTGGTGAAGCAGGTATGCCTCTTTTCATTTGGATATAGTTTTTAGCCTTTGGGTCAATATAATAATCTGGTCCTAATACCTTCCTTGCCCAAAGTAAGGCCTCATCTATACTGTAATATCTTTTGAATGTTAAATCTTGTCCATTTCTTTTTGCATCTAATTTTTCAATCATAATATTCTCCCATTCCAAATATGTGCCAGGTTTGTTTCCGTCAAATATAAGATATAGAGTTTCTCCTTTTGGTATTTCAACCTTTGCTGGCTTTGGCACATTTTTGTTTAATTCATTAAAATATTCAGCCAAACTGTTGAGAATTGATAAAAAATATCCTTGTTCCTCTCTTTTGCGAGTATATTGGAACCAAAAGTTATCCAATATGCATCTTTGAGCTTCATCAAGCTTAATATGGGATTTTGGCTTAAAATTGAATGTATTTGGCTGAAACATTTTTAGCCTATTTTCTTCTCCAAAGAAGAGATATTCATCCTTGTTGGCGAATAATCCTTTCCTCATTCCTGCAAATTTGATGCACGAGAAAATATGTCAGGTAAGGTATTATCCTTCCCCTTAATATGCTCAAAAATAACTTTATAACAATTCCTAGCTATGGTGTCTTCAAATAAGACCCATCTTCTGGTTGAGCTTTTCTTACTATTAATTTTATTGTAATATCGGCATATGGCTTCACAGTCTGTTCATACTGTAAATTCTTTCAATCCTAGATATAACCTAAATGCATTTATTGCATTTAAAACTGCAAGAATTTCTCTATCAATATTATTTACCGTCTTTAATTTGTAACTTCCTGAAGCATATCTGCATATTTTTTCGTCTGCCTTTGGAGAGTATTTATTGGGCTTTTGTTTTAGTATCGCACCCCATCCTACCTTAGATGCATCTGTCTCAATTATAAAATAATTGTCTTCTAGAGGCAATTCTAGGGGTTTTAAATTCCTGACCTTTTCCTTGATGGCCTTTACTAATTTTATATCTTCAGAATTGAAGTATCTTTGACCATTTTTTCTTAATTTAGCATATAAAGGTCCTGCTAGCTTTGCTAAGCTATCTATATAGTTTCGCGCATAGTTTACAATTCCTAAGAACTGTTGTAAAACCTTTTTATCACTCATATTATCAGGAAACTCTAATATTTTCTTTGCAATATGTTCTTGTAGATATATTTTTCCTTCTCCTATTTCATGACCAAATAAATTTATTTTCTCTTTGCAAATCTCCATCTTCTTTTTAGATAGTATGAGCCCATTTTGTTCTACCTTTCGAAAGAACACTTCAAGATGGGCTATATGCTCTTTGTATGATTTTGAGAATACTAACAAATCATCTACGTATACTAATATAAATGCTTGATTCTCATTAAATATATTTTGCATCTTTCTTTGAAATAGTGCAGGTGCATTCTTTAGGCCTAATGGCATTACTAGCCATTCATAATGGCCTTGTGGACAAGTAAATGCTGTCCATGGAATAGATTCTTCAGCCATTTTTACTTGCCAAAATCCTGCCTTTAAATCGAATTGGGAGAAATATTTACTTCCTTGTATTCTGTTAATCCATTCCTGCTTATTAGGTATGTTGTATGCATCGTCAACTGTATTATCATTAAGCCTTTTAAAGTTAATTACCATTCTAGATTTACCTCTAACTTCTTCAGCATGATTTCTAACTATAAAAGCAGCAGATCGATGAGGGCTTCTGCTTTCTCTTATAGCTTTTAACTTTAATAACTCTTCAATATGCATTTTGAACTCTTCGATATCTTTAGGAGTTGCTTCTATTGGTCCTGACTTAATTATATAATCTGGATTTATGATATTTATTTTGCAAACTATAGAGTTCTTATCCCAATGTTTCATTGGTATTTCTCCAATAATTTGTATACTTTCTAGTCTTTGCACAATCTTATCTATATCCTTTTTAGATTTTATATCTCTATACCAATTTGGAGAGAATGATTGCAACCCAATGCATTTAGTACATGTATTTTCTATATGATATTCTTCTATGGTCTCACTAAGTTCTTCGTCTTTACAGAATTCAAGGGGATCTGGACTTGTGCTATATTCATCATCTAAATTAGATATTTCTACGTTTTGTAAGGACTTTCTTTGTTTTCGCACTTCAGATATGTACGGAACATTATCTTGATAAGGAATAAATGTTACCCCCTCTTCATGTATGATTGTGGTTTGTAAAGATTGTTGTAAAAATCTTAACCCTATTATCATGTCATCATTTATTACTGACAAATCTCTTATTGTAATTTCATCTATTATATATTTTGTGCCATTTATGTAAGCTTCAATATTATATGCTAGCTGGTTATGGATCTTCTTTATTCCTGACATATCGGTAGATACTTTAGCTTTATTATCATCTATAGTTTCAACTATTTCGGGACATCTCATAAAATATTTATCATGGATGATATTTTTAGTGCAACCAGTATCTAATAGTGCCAGTACTTTATATGAAATATTTGGCTTCAGAACAATCTTAACTAGGATCCTTATTCCTAACACTTCTCTGAATGGTAATCGAACAATATATTTGTTTCCAAAACTAGTAATTGCATCTTTCAATTGTATTAATTGTCTCCTTTTTTATCCCTTACTGTTACCATTTGCTCTTTCATTTCTGTGTTTTTTGGAACATTATCATTTTCCTCTTTACTATTTTCTAACTCATCTTTAAGTTTTTCTAGCTCTGCTTCTAGCTTATTTATTCTATTTTCTAAATTTCTAACCCTACTGGATAATATTCGCTCTTCTGGTTCCAATTCTATCTCTTGTCTCCACTTTTGATTATTGGCTCTTAGACATGAGGCACATGCTTGTTTTAAACACAAGCTACATGTAAACCTATTATCTTGGCTTGGATAATATATACAGAAAGCACATTTTATGTTATAATCACCTTTTCCTCTAATCCAATCATGTTCACAATCTACTTGGTTCATCATTTCAACTTTTAAAACGGCTAAATCATGTATTAGGTCTATTTCATCTTCACTTGATTCATATTCTGGAGCCTCATTTTCTACTTCATCTGTTTCTATAATTGACTATACTGACTCATCGTCTTTTATTTCATCATCACATACTAATATATTTTCATTAACGCTATCTATAATTAACACCCTCTCTTGTTCTTCATATTTGCTGGAGTATCTTTTCTGGTCTTTATTAGGGCAAGTTCTACTTAGATGATCTGGTGAGTTACATATGAAACACCTGCATGTTTTATCATAGGTTTTCTTAGGATTATATCTTCTTACATTTCTTTTATGCAAGAATGGGGCTCTATTGTCTGATCTTCTTAAGAAATATCTTTTCTTTGTTCTAAAATTTCTATTATCTCTCCTTTGTGGTTTATAATATTTGTTTTTCCTATGCCTTTCTTCTCCATATGTAAGTGGTATTTGGATTATGTTATTGCAAAAATTATAATCTGATTTCTTCATAGATCTTTGGGCTTGAATACTAGTACACACCTTTCTTAATTGTTTGAAAACAAATGTTACAGCTTGAGATATGTTTACCACGTTTCCCGTCGTTTCGTTTTTATATTCTTCAAATATTATTGACCCTAGGGGATCAGGCAACTTATTAAAATATCTTTCTACTACGCCTACATTAAAACCTTGTTTAGCAGTAGTAGCATTATACAAATAATTCATTGGGAAAATAAGCTAAAGCATATTGAATGGGAATATAGTCATTCTATGACAAAGGATTGGCCGAAAATTAGAGAAAGAGAGCTATTTATCATTCGAGAAATTGCAAGGTTAAAGAAACTAAAAAGCGATAAAATGTCTGTCACTAGTAGTTCAAGCATGGAAGATAAAATTTTAGCATCCGTAGAAAGAAAAGCAAATGCGATCATTAATAAAAATTCTGTCGTTAATAATAATAATAAAGATAAGAATATTATTCAAAAAGAAGAAATTGTTAGTGAAGAAGAGCAATGGGATATCAATAATAAGTTATTATTAGAAAGTTATGAGGAAGAGGAGGAATTAATAAAAGAAATGTGGTTAGAAGATGAAAGATATGATGATTCAGAACAAAATAGTGATTTCTATAACTCACTAGATGATGTGGGACTACATAATTTAGACAATGCAATGGAAGCCATGGAAGTAGAAAGTAGTGGTAAAAGAAGAAGGGGATATGGTGAATCATCTGTGAAAAGAGAAGGAGAAAGAGAGAGACCTACCAGGACAGCTGGACAATGGCCTCCAGAAAAAGATGATTACCAGCCTACATATATCCCAGGATAATATAGATACATGGGTACTAAAAGAAGAGATTTTGAAACACCAGTGCAATTCCAAAATTGTAAAAATGATGGTGCTATATTAAACCTAGCAGCTCATGACACAATAGATTGGCCGAATATAATCAGCATATGGAAAGGTTTAATAGTACAAAAATATATACAAAATCAGTATAGCATAGGCACTAAGGTAGAAGATATGTTAACATATCTTGAAACATTTTTAGGAGAATCTGTAAAAGTTCTTTGGGAACAATGGGTAGAATCATACCCTAGTCAATATGAAGAATTAAAAAGGGCAGGAAGTAACCCTAATAACTTTGCAAATGTTATCTCAAATATGATCATAGCAGAAGATCCTGAATTAGGACATACCCAACAATATATGGGATAATTTTTTTTATAAAAATAGTTACTATGTGATTAGATTTTTATTAGGTTAATTTGGGATTAGGTGGAAGTGGTAGACAGGTATTCTTTTTATCTTGAATAGTATTTACTATTCACTAGGTAGGGCACTATTCACAATAGTGCTCCACTATTGAATACACTATTTGGAATAGTATTCCACTATTCACAACAATATTTAATTCAATATGATTACCTTCACGTTCTAACTCGATTATATATTTAATGCAAGATCTATTTAGAGGCTGGCGAGGCCAACAATTCGTCCGGCGATGTGCGCAAAGGTGTAAAATCCTACTCAGTACTCACCATATTTTTCATTATGTTGCATCAGATGTAGCTAGTTACGTTCACTTAGAAGTTTTAATTGCAAATTTATGGGGTAAATTCCTATCATCTTCCCAGGCAGTTCCACCCGAAGGGAACACTTCTCTATGGCCACAAGGTTCTCATTTAAACGCCACTCTGGCTACACAGAGAACTACACACGCAAAGGTTTCTCCTATAGGATCCCTAGCATAAGAACTCGTCCCATAAATTCATAAATAAAAGCACTAAGTGAAACCAAGAAACTACATCATTTCAACAACATAATTTACATATGGTTTTCCCTTTCGGGAGGCCCCGAAGGGATTACACACAACTAGGAAATTACCTTCAAACTCTTGGCGAACTAAGCGCCTTCTTGGCTATTCTACTAGTAGTGGTGGTGGCTAGACTACGAAGGAAGTGGTGCTCTGGTGGAGAGTCTCGATGCTTTGAGTGCTCCGTGCTCTCCCGTCTCTTGTGTTCTCTTCTTGAGCCCAGCATCTCCTTTTATAGCCGCGAGGGGTGGCTGCAAGGTGGCCTTCGGGAGCCTTCCTTCACTTATTTTACCCACGGTAGCATGCACACGTGTCCTACTAGGGTATACGCGTGTCCTTCTAATAATATAGAAAAGTGCGAGTGAGTGCCGACAAGTTTCAATCTTCAGGAATCTTTGCTTTCTTCACGTGGCATTGTCTCTCGGTGAATAATTGGCTAGTCTTTGTGTACCAGTCTTCGCTCTTCGGCCATACAGATCTTCATGCGATTAGCCTTGAGAGCTTCTTCAGCCTTCAAAAATCCTCGTGTCAGTGTATGCGTACATACATGCCAAGGCTGCTTACATTTTCAATATTGCTTAATATTATTATTTATTTATTTTACAAATATATATATATATATCATTTTATTTATTTATTATTATTATTATTAATTTTTTTTTACAGGGGGTCTTCCCTGCCCATATGATTGATAATACCTTATCAATATTCAAAGGACCTTATGGGAATTTCTATCAATATTCGGGTCGGGTATATGTCCTCCGCGCCCGAATAATTGATAGCAATATCAATATATGCAGTTTGGGCTTTATTCAGGTCACTGCCCATGCCCTGCTATGTCCATATGATCATCATCATTTAACAGATTGAAATCATATTTTTCATCACATTCTTTCTTTATTTCTTCAAATTTTTCATCCATTTCTTGCCTTAATTCTTTTAATATTTCCTCCTTTAATTCTTTCTTTATTATCTTTGAAAATTCTTCAAACCTTTTATCCATTTCTTGATCTGTATTCACTGTCTAAAGGGTCAAGCCCCTTTAGAAGGCATTCTTTATATGTCTTATATTTCGGGGATTCTTCTTTCTTTATATTGTTTGAGCTTGATGCCTCCCCCTTTGTGGGAGTTGGTGAAGCAGGTATGCCTCTTTTCATTTGGATATAGTTTTTAGCCTTTGGGTCAATATAATAATCTGGTCCTAATACCTTCCTTGCCCAAAGTAAGGCCTCATCTATACTGTAATATCTTTTGAATGTTAAATCTTGTCCATTTCTTTTTGCATCTAATTTTTCAATCATAATATTCTCCCATTCCAAATATATGCCAGGTTTGCTTCCATCAAATATAAGATATAGAGTTTCTCCTTTTGGTATTTCAACCTTTGCTGGCTTTGGCACATTTTTGTTTAATTCATTAAAATATTCAGCCAAACTGTTGAGAATTGATAAAAAATATCCTTGTTCCTCTCTTTTGCGAGTATATTGGAACCAAAAGTTATCCAATATGCATCTTTGAGCTTCATCGAGCTTAATATGGGATTTTGGCTTAAAATTGAATGTATTTGGCTGAAACATTTTCAGCCTATTTTCTTCTCCAAAGAAGAGATATTCATCCTTGTTGGCGAATAATCCTTTCCTCATTCCTGCAAATTTGATGCACGAGAAAATATGTCAGGTAAGGTATTATCCTTCCCCTTAATATGCTCAAAAATAACTTTATAACCATTCCCAGCTATGGTGTCTTCAAATAAGACCCATCTTCCGGTTGAGCTTTTCTTACTATTAATTTTATTGTAATATCGGCATATGGCTTCACAGTCTGTTCATACTGTAAATTCTTTAAATCCTAGATATAACCTAAATGCATTTATTGCATTTACCACTGCAAGAATTTCTCTATCAATATTATTTACCGTCTTTAATTTGTAACTTCCTGAAGCATATCTGCATATTTTTTCGTCTGCCTTTGGAGAGTATTTATTGGGCTTTTGTTTTAGTATCGCACCCCATCCTACCTTAGATGCATCTGTCTCAATTATAAAATAATTGTCTTCTAGAGGCAATTCTAGGGGTTTTAAATTCCTGACCTTTTCCTTGATGGCCTTTACTAATTTTATATCTTCAGAACTGAAGTATCTTTGACCATTTTTTCTTAATTTAGCATATAAAGGTCCTGCTAGCTTTGCTAAGTTATCTATATAGTTTCGCGCATAGTTTACAATTCCTAAGAACTGTTGTAAAACCTTTTTATCACTCATATTATCAGGAAACTCTAATATTTTCTTTGCAATATGTTCTTGTAGATATATTTTTCCTTCTCCTATTTCATGACCAAGGAAATTTATTTTCTCTTTGCAAATCTCCATCTTCTTTTTAGATAGTATGAGCCCATTTTGTTCTACCTTTCGAAAGAACACTTCAAGATGGGCTATATGCTCTTTGTATGATTTTGAGAATACTAACAAATCATCTACGTATACTAATATAAATGCTTGATTCTCATTAAATATATTTTGCATCTTTATTTGAAATAGTGCAGGTGCATTCTTTAGGCCTAATGGCATTACTAGCCATTCATAATGGCCTTGTGGACAAGTAAATGCTGTCCATGGAATAGATTCTTCAGCCATTTTTACTTGCCAAAATCCTGCCTTCAAATCGAATTTGGAGAAATATTTACTTCCTTGTATTCTGTTAATCCATTCCTGCTTATTAGGTATGTTATATGCATCGTCAACTGTATTATCATTAAGCCTTTTAAAGTTAATTACCATTCTAGATTTACCTCTAACTTCTTCAGCATGATTTCTAACTATAAAAGCAGCAGATCGATGAGGGCTTCTGCTTTCTCTTATAGCTTTTAACTTTAATAACTCTTCAATATGCATTTTGAACTCTTCGATATCTTTAGGAGTTGCTTCTATTGGTCCTGACTTAATTATATAATCTGGATTTATGATATTTATTTTTCAAACTATAGAGTTCTTATCCCAATGTTTCATTGGTATTTCTCCAATAATTTGTATACTTTCTAGTCTTTGCACAATCTTATCTATATCCTTTTTAGATTTTATATCTCTATACCAATTTGGAGAGAATGATTGCAACCCAATGCATTCAGTACATGTATTTTCTATATGATATTCTTCTATGGTCTCACTAAGTTCTTCGTCTTTACAGAATTCAAGGGGATCTGGACTTGTGCTATATTCATCATCTAAATTAGATATTTCTACATTTTGTAAGGACTTTCTTTGTTTTCGCACTTCAGATATGTATGGAACATTATCTTGATAAGGAATAAATGTTACCCCCTCTTCATGTATGATTGTGGTTTGTAAAGATTGTTGTAAAAATCTTAACCCTATTATCATGTCATCGTTTATTACTGACAAATCTCTTATTGTAATTTCATCTATTATATATTTTGTGCCATTTATGTAAGCTTCAATATTATATGCTAGCTGGTTATGGATCTTCTTTATTCCTGACATATCGGTAGATACTTCAGCTTTATTATCATCTATAGTTTCAACTATTTCGGGACATCTCATAAAATATTTATCATGGATGATATTTTTAGTGCAACCAGTATCTAATAGTGCCAGTACTTTATATGAAATATTTGGCTTCAGAACAATCTTAACTGGGATCCTTATTCCTAACACTTCTTTGAATGGTAATCGAACAATATATTTGTTTCCAAAACTAGTAATTGCATCTTTCAATTGTATTAATTTGTCTCCTCTTTTATCCCTTACTGTTACCATTTGCTCTTTCATTTCTGTGTTTTTTGGAACATTATCATTTTCCTCTTTACTATTTTCTAACTCATCTTTAAGTTTTTCTAGCTCTGCTTCTAGCTTATTTATTCTATTTTCTAAATTTCTAACCCTACTGGATAATATTCGCTCTTCTGGTTCCAATTCTATCTCTTGTCTCCACTTTTGATTATTGGCTCTTAGACATGAGGCACATGCTTGTTTTAAACACAAGCTACATGTAAACCTATTATCTTGGCTTGGATAATATATATAGAAAGCACATTTTATGTTATAATCACCTTTCCCTCTAATCCAATCATGTTCACAATCTACTTGGTTCATCATTTGAATTTTTAAACCGGCTAAATCATGTATTAGGTATATTTCATCTTCACTTGATTCATATTCTGGAGCCTCATTTTCTACTTCATCTGTTTCTATAATTGAATATATTGACTCATCGTCTTTTATTTCATCATCACATACTAATATATTTTCATTAACGCTATCTATAATTAACACCCTCTCTTGTTCTTCATATTTGCTAGAGTATCTTTTCTAGTCTTTATTAGGGCAAGTTCTACTTAGATGATCTGGTGAGTTACATATGAAACACCTGCATGTTTTATCATAGGTTTTCTTAGGATTATATCTTCTTACATTTCTTTTATGCAAGAATGGGGCTCTATTGTCTGATCTTCTTAAGAAATATCTTTTCTTTGTTCTAAAATTTCTATTATCTCTCCTTTGTGGTTTATAATATTTGTTTTTCCTATGCCTTTCTTCTCCATATGTAAGTGGTATTTGGACTATGTTATTGCAAAAATTATAATCTGATTTCTTCATAGATCTTTGGGCTTGAATACTAGTACACACCTTTCTTAATTGTTTGAAAACAAATGTTACAGCTTGAGATATGTTTACCACGTTTCCCGCCGTTTCCTTTTTATATTCTTCAAATATTATTGACCCTAGGGGATCAGGCAACTTATTAAAATATCTTTCTACTACGCCTACATTAAAACCTTGTTTAGCAGTAGTAGCATTATACAAATAATGCTGGGAAAACTCTTTAATACCTTTCCAGCTAGTTAATGTTAATTTTTCTATTTCTCTTAACCTTTCATTTTGCAATGAGGTATGTCCTAATTCAGGATCTTCTGCTATGATCATATTTGAGATAACATTCGCAAAGTTATTAGGGTTACTTCCTGCCCTTTTTAATTCTTCATATTGACTAGGGTATGATTCTACCCATTGTTCCCAAAGAACTTTTACAGATTCTCCTAAAAATGTTTCAAGATATGTTAACATATCTTCTACCTTAGTGGCTATGCTATACTGGTTTTGTATATATTTTTGTGCTATTAAACCTTTCCATATGCTAATTATATTCGGCCAACCTATTGGGTCATGAGCTGCTTGGTTTAATATAGCACCATCATTTTTGTAATTTTGGAATTGCACTGATTTTTCAAAATCTCTTCTTTTAGTACCCATGTATCTATATTGTCCTGGGATATATGTAGGCTGGTAATCATCTTTTTCTGGAGGCCATTGTCCAGTTGTCCTGGTAGGTCTCTCTCTTTCTCCTTCTCTTTTCACAGATGATTCACCATATCCCCTTCTTCTTTTACCACTACTTTCTACTTCCATGGCTTCCATTGCATTGTCTAAATTATGTAGTCCCACATCATCTAGTGAGTTATAGAAATCACTATTTTGTTCTGAATCATCATATCTTTCATCTTCTAACCGCATTTCTTTTATTAATTCCTCCTCTTCCTCATAACTTTCTAATAATAACTTATTATTGATATCCCATTGCTCTTCTTCACTAACAATTTCTTCTTTTTGAATAATATTCTTATCTTTATTATTATTATTAACGACAGAATTTTTATTAATGATCGCATTTGCTTTTCTTTTTGCGGATGCTAAAATTTTATCTTCCATGCTTGAACTACTAGTGACAGACATTTTATCGCTTTTTAGTTTCTTTAACCTTGCAATTTATCGAATGATAAATAGCTCTCTTTCTCTAATTTTCGGCCAATCCTTTGTCATAGAATGACTATATTCCCATTCAATATGCTTTAGCTTCTTTTCCCAATGAATTATTTCATCATCTAAATTAGCCTTTTCCATACATTCAGATATACCTTTATTCTTATCATCATTAATTTCCGATTCTGACATAAATGATTCAGAGTCTTCTATTGATGCAGCTTTATAGTTCATAAATCGAATACTGCTACTTCCTTCACAATTTTGATAGCTTATGTAGTTTTCAGGTTGCTTTAATTCTTTTTTCTCTATTAATTCTCCTATCTTCCATTCTTCTCCTGCTCTTTCTTCAGAGCCAATTTTAAGAGGATTCATAAATTTAATACCTTTTGATTGCATACTATCAATTACGTCATTCACATTCACTCTATATCTGGAGCTACTTCTATTAGTGAGCCTTCCTATAAATTCTATACTTACTAGCAAATTTGTTCCTTTAAAATCTTCATAACCTTTAGTTTGGAAACCAAAACTCATTTTTTTCAATAAATTCTTTTACGGGCATCATTAGGTCTGGAGCTATATAGGTTATTAATCTATTTTCATTCATGTCTCCTTCAAAAAATCCTAATGCTGCTTTATCTACAGATTCCCATCTTCTGTCTAATAAAGTTATCAAAACCTTCGCACCTAATTTCTTCCTTGTCATACCTTTGACTCCTATGATATACATGCCTTGATGAAAATATTTGTAACCACAATATTTTAATTCATTTTCAATATTTTTGCTTACAATTCTTAAATCTACTGGATGTGTTAACACGCTTAATTCTACTTCTCGAGATATTCTGTATAGACCACTCTTACTTTCAAACATACCCATGTGAACTTGTTGTGGCTTTATTTTTCTTAGGGTATCTTTCTGATATCTTTCTAGATCTCTTTGTGTGACGCCCCCGATTTGACCGTACACTAATCATGCACGCAAATGTGTACGATCAAGATCAGGGACTCACGGGAAGATATCACAACACAACTCTAAAACATAAATAAGTCATACAAGCATCATAATACAAGCCAGGGGCCTCGAGGGCTCGAATACAAGTGCTCGATCATAGACGAGTCAGCGGAAGCAACAATATCTGAGTACAGACATAAGTTAAACAAGTTTGCCTTAAGAAGGCTAGCACAAACTGGGATACAGATCGAAAGAGGCGCGGGCCTCCTGCCTGGGATCCTCCTAAACTACTCCTGGTCGTCGTCAGCGGGCTGCACGTAGTAGTAGGCACCTCCGGTGTAGTAGGGTTCATCATCGACGGTGGCGTCTGGCTCCAGGGCTCCAGCATCTGGTTGCGGCAACCAGGTAGAAGGGAAAGGGGAAAAGAGGGAGAAAAGCAACCGTGAGTACTCATCCAAAGTACTCGCAAGCAAGGAGCTACACTACATATGCATGGGTATATGTGTAAAGGGCCATATCGGTGGACTGAACTGCAGAATGCCAGAATAAAAGGGGGATAGCTAATCCTGTCGAAGACTACGCTTCTGGCAGCCTCCGTCTTGCAGCATGTAGGAGAGAGTAGATTGAAGTCCTCCAAGTAGCATCTTCAAGTAGCATCTCCAAGCAGCATCTCCAAGTAGCATCGCATAGCATAACCCTACCCGGCGATCCTCCTCTCGTCGCCCTGTAGAAAAGCGATCACCGGGTTGTCTGTGCAACTTGGAAGGGTGTGTTTTATTAAGTATCCGGTTCTAGTTGTCATAAGGTCAAGGTACAACTCCAAGTCGTCCTGTTACCGAAGATCACGGCTATTCGAATAGATTAACTTCCCTGCAGGGGTGCACCACATAGCCCAACACGCTCGATCCCATTTGGCCGGACACACTTTCCTGGGTCATGCCCGGCCTCGGAAGATCAACACGTCGCAGCCCCACCTAGGCAAAACAGAGAGGCCAGCACGCCGGTCTAAACCTAAGCGCACAGGGGTCTGGGCCCATCGCCCATAGCACACCTGCACGTTGCGAGGGCGGCCGAAAGCAGACCTAGCCTAGTGGCGTTCCAGTCCAATTCGGCGCGCGCCGCTCCGTCGCTGACGTCTGAAGTGCTTCGGCTGATACCACGACGTCGGGATACCCATAACTACTCCCACGTAGATGGTTAGTGCGTATAGGCTCGTAGCCGACTCAGATCAAATACCAAGATCTCGTTAAGCGTGTTAAGTATCCGCGAACACCGAACAGGGCCAGGCCCACCTGTCTCCTAGGTGGTCTTAACCTGCCCTGTCGCTCCGCCACAAAGTAACCGTCGGGGACCGTCGGGAACCCAGGCCCACCTCTACCGGGATGGAGCCACCTGTCCTTTCAGCCCCCTCGTCAGAATCACTTGCGGGTACTCAATGAGCTGACCCGACTTTAGTCACCATCTGCATAGTATGTATGTATGTATAGTATATACCCGTGATCACCTCCCAAGTGATCACGGCCCGATAGTATAGCAAGGCAGACTGACAAGAATGTAGGGCCAATGATGATAAACTAGCATCCTATACTAAGCATTTAGGATTACAGGTAAGGTATCAATAGATGTAGCGACAATGTCAGGCTATGCATCAGAATAGGATTAACGAAAGCAGTAACATGCTACACTACTCTAATGCAAGCAGTATAGAGGAGAATCGGCGATATCTGGTGATCAAAGGGGGGGCTTGCCTGGTTGCTCTGGCAAGAGAGAGGGGTCGTCAACTCCGTAGCCGAATTGGTCAGCAGCAGCGTCGGTCTCGTAGTCTACCGGAGAGAAGAGGGGGAAGAAATAATGAATACAGGGCAAACAAAGCATCACAAATTATAACAAGGCAATACGCGGTGTTCGGTGTGCCCTAACGCGGTAGTAGGTGATACCGGAGAAGGGGGGAAAACATCCGGGAAAGTAGTCCCGGTGTTTTGTGTTTTCGGGCAGAGGAGCCGGAGGGGGAAAGTTGCGAGTTCGATAGGTTAGGGGTGTGTGGCGGACGAACGGGTTGCGTATCCGTATTCGTCTCGTCGTTCTGAGCAACTTTCATGTTGAAAATATTTTAATCCGAGTTACGGATTAAAAGATATGATTTTCTAAAGATTTTATTAATTTCTGGAATTTAATTAATTAATTAATTAATTCGAAAAATGAATTTATGACGTCAGCATGATGTCATGCTGACGTCAGCGGTCAACAGGGTTGACTTGGTCAACCTGACAGGTGGGTCCCGTTCGTTAGTGACTGTTAACTAATTATCTTAGTTAAGTTTAATTAATAGTAGTTAATTAGGTTAATTAGTCATTAGGTTTAATTAATCAGGATTAATTAAATTAATTATTTACTTAACTAATTAATTATTTAATTAATTTTATTCATTATTATTTTTATTAATTATATTTATCTAAATTCCTTTTTCCTTTTTCTTTTTTTTTTAAACGTTCTGGGGGTGGGGCCCCCATGTCATAGGCAGGGGCCGGTCCAGTCAGCCTGGCTGACCGAGTCAACAGACCGGCCGGGCACCTAGGGCCCACGGTTCAGTGACCCAGGGGGTGGCCCCGTGTCGGCCACGTCGGCAGCCGGCATTGGGGGCTCCGGTGGGCGTCCGCGGCGGAGGGGGCGCCGGACTTCGCCGGAATCGTCGCCCGGCGGCCAAAAGGGGCCGCGGGTGGGTGCGTTCGAATGGGGAGAGGACGCCGCGTCCATTGGTGGCAAGGCCACGGCCGGACTCGGCCGGAAACGGCGCCGGCGAGCGGCGGAGGCGGCGGGGTGGTTCGGGTCTTCGTCGACAGCGCGCTACGGGGGCCGAGGGGGGGTCGCGCGGCGCGCTGAGCACCACGGGCTCGGCCCCGTGACCATTTGGTCACCGGGGGGCGCCGGCAACGAGATCCACGACGCGGGGGCGTTCAGGTGCGGCGGCTCGCCGGGGCCGAGGCTCGGGCGAGGAGAAGGGAGAGGGAGGCCGGGGAGCACGTGGGGGGGGCGGCCGGAGCCGGCGACGGGGGGGGGCGCGGTGGTGGCGCTCGGGAGGGGGACGAGGGGAGAGAGGGGATCCATGGGGGGGGGGAAGAGCTCACGGGGGGGGGGGGCGCAGGGTCTCGGAGGCGTGCTCGGAGACGGTCGGGGGCGACCGGTGAGGAGGAGGGCGGGGAGGCGGCCGTCCGGCGTCGCGGATCCGGCGAGGTGGGGTGGGGGTCGGGGACGGCCCGAGGCGACGAGGGGCCTTGCGCCCTGCGCGGCCGGTCGGGAAGGAGGGGACGAGGTGAGGTCGGGGCGGCGGATCGGTCGCCGGCGTCGGGGGGCGACGGGATCGGGCGGAGCCGATCCAGATCGGCGCGGGGAGGGAGGAGGAGGGGATCGGGGGGGCGAATGGGTGCGGCTAGGGTTTGCCGACCGGGGGAGGGGGGGATAAGGGAGTGAGGGGTGGGCCGGGCCAGGGGGGCTGGCCGACTGGGCCAGGTGGGCTTGGCCCAGTTGGGCCAGTGGGGTTTCCTTCCTTTTTTTGTATTGTTTTCTGTTTTCTTTTTATTTATTTTCTTTTCTGTTTTTATTTATTTATAAACACTTAGGCATTTTATAAAATTGTGAACCTTACACCATAATTATCTTTGTAATATTTGGCAACCACCGAACATTTTTGTTTTAATTTTTGAAAACTTTTATTGTTTTCTTTTATTTAAATTTTGAATTTGTTTCGGTTCTGAACTATCGAGAGTTTATCACAGTAACCGTGGTGACGTGGCATCATTAGCGGGGAATCACTGTAGCTTAATTATCCGGGCGTCACAATTCTCCTCCACTACAAGAAATCTCGTCCCGAGATTTAGGATCGGTTATAAGGGGGAAGGGGTCTGGTTACGAAATTCTAACGATTCTTCTCGATCATAGTAGCTCTTCTCGAAGAGGTCGACCCATTACATTGATGTCTTCAGTCCTCTCCTTCAGGTCATCATGATGAAGTTTGTCGTCCTTTCTTCGGGGTTCCATCGTACTTACGAAAGGATAAAGGGTGGGTATTCCGAGAGAATGGACCTCTGCAGGTTTGACTATCTGGTCGATAACATCGGGGAGGGTGGCGGAAGTAACTCTCGAATTGAAACTTAAGGAAATATCAAGAGCAGAGTAAGGAGGTATCCTGGGAAGTTTCGAGCGGGCAGGCAATCGTTCGATGTCTGATATGTGGCGTGAAAGGGGTTCGAAGCCACGAGAATAAGTATTTGTCTGATACCAGATTGAAGGTGGCTCATGAATTACATACGAGGCCACGCGCGAGGAACAACCTTGGGTACAGGGGGGTACAGGAGAGTCAGGTTTCGATCCTGTGGAACTGTGGGTTATGGGCCCACCATGTGGATTAAAAGTAGGAAGGACAGTGACATCTTGCACGATCATGTAAGCAAGGCATGCCAGAAGGATAGTCTGTCGGTTATGTCGGCAACAACATCGGTACCAAGGGCGAGGGACGAAGAGAACCATTTTCCTGCTCGTTGAACGAGGCGGGCCAATAGGCAAGGTTCTCGTCCATCGGTGGCTACCGAAATGTCATCAACAATAGTAACAGGGTCTTACTGACACGGTCGTACACCAAGGTGTTTACATAAGCAGAAGAATATTACTGCTTAGATCATATAGTCCTCAAGAAAGGTTAAACCAAACAATGGAAAGGACATATGATTATCAGATTAATCAGGCGATGGAAAGGAAAAATGTGTCTTAGTCACATAATTCAGGGATATATCCTTCCCAAGGATAAGCAGAGCATGGTATCCGTGGCAGGATATCATGTAGAAAACCCTTTAGGTAAGGGGAGAGAAATTTCATGACACTACCCATACAAAGGTGTTTGGATAATTGATAAGGAAAATTTAGCATTTGCTTTAAATGTTCTTGTTGAAAATCGGAGTATCACAGACATGCTTCGAGATAGCATTGACATGGTCTTCAAGCAAAGGTCGGACTTGGATATACAAAGGATTCACCAGGAACAACTTATAGAATAAGCATTACAATTTCCTTATGGAAGAATGGAAAACCTTGCTGGAAAGGAAACTTTAACACTAGGTCCTCCGACCAGGTGTGCTAGGCATGACATCACCTTACCGATATATAAGGACCAATGTTATAGCTCTTGGGAAAAATGTTCCAACCATCATATCTAATCGAGATTCAGATCCGATCGGTGTTAGGATACCTCAGACTCAGGATGCCTGAAAAAGGTGCAAAATAAATTGACGAGATGACCTTGTAAGATTCTCGGGAAATGCACTATGGGAATGAGTATCGACACAAGAGTTCATCATTTAAACCAAAGAGAGGTTGACGGGGTAGATGATGGAGTCAGCGACAATCCTCGAGATTTCCAAAAAGGTGGACTTCCACAACTATGTGAACAAGGAGATAACATTTGTCAGATCAAATGATATAATGATGTATGCTCGAGGAAAACATACACAATTAACATTGGTTGAAAGGTGCGCCCGAAATATGGGCTGGGTAGCACGATCAATGTTAGAATGGTGATTCGATAACCAATGGTCTAAGAATGAAATATTGACCATTAACTTCAAAGCAATAGGGCTGCTAGAAGTTTTGAATTCACGCATCATAGTTCATTTGTCGGTTTTCCGGTTAGAAACAACACGAGGACCAAGAGATGAATGTAGATGGCGGGATGTATAACTTGTAGCAAGAATTATTAAGAGGTGGTGATATTCCCACAACATTCTTGATATATAAGATGGTATTACTTCAAGGTAGGACATAAGACAAGCTGGGTAGCCAGGAACTCAAGGTACAGCCACAACACAAACAAGTTTGTGTTGGTAAGAAGGCAAGGAAATAGTCGATGACAACACAATTTACCAAGGGACAAGGATGGTATTTCCCATGAAGAATTCAATAGATATCTTCGAAGAGCATCAAAATGTTGATGTTGATCATGACACATTTGTCAAGAGAATTCATGAAGATGTAATCAATCAGCGACGACATCAAGTCAAAGGAATGATGAAGCAAGAGGTTATTGGAACCACAGTTACGACACGAACTCGAACTCAAGCTTGTTGTTTAAGGCGAAATGATATGACGATGAGGATCGACGTAAGGTTAGTTCATCGTCGAAAATTGTGCTCCGAGAAGAAGGGCCAGGTAGCACAGTTAAAATCATCATGATAAAAATATAGCCAAACAGGCTAGGAATGATGGGAAGGAATATTAAACTCATAAGCAACGAAAATTACTTAGGGTTATCGAACCGAAATGTGGAATCGGTGTTCTCGATTGACGACAACCCAGAACCCGAGAAAATTGGAATCAGTGAGAATTAATAGTTGATGAAGAACCCATAATAAGTTATGCAGTTCCATGATATTCTTGAGATACCAGAGCTTAATACTCAACAGTAGAGCAAAGTAAAGGTTGGACAGGTGCAATGATCTGCAGAAGACAAGTACTTCAACTTGACCAAGAAACGATATTAAAAAGGAGAACATGGCCGGAACCACGATTGCAAAAGGCCGAATCCCAGATATAAGAACTTATACCAAAGAGGGTTTAAGAGGAGCACCCATGATAAGATTAGCATCGTGTCCATGGGCATGAACGCAAGGTTCAAGGTCGACTCCCACTTCTCCAATACACAACTCCTCATTTACTACTCTAAGTTAAGAATGTTTAGAGTTTGAAAGTTTAACTTGCGGAATACCGGAACGTTATGACCCATGAAAACTCTTGGGTTCACACAAATTAAGGAAGGTATACGTTCAACCCATCGGGGCATCTTAGGCACGTATACCATCAACTTCAGGGGTAATTAACTCAAGCTCGGAGGTAGAGCATTGTTCAAAAGCAGATGATACAATTTACCAAGGCATTATATACCCATGGAAAGGCTCTCAAGGTTATTCAATATGAAGGACACTGTCGGATAAAATCCAACAAAGGAACCGATGGTCCTCAAGGGATCTGAGGTGAGCACCGGTACTCAACCAGAGGAAGAAGAATGCACGGGCATCATATTATAGAACATCGGAATGATTCGATGCTTAGATAATAAAGGAATTTCGATTTCCAAAACAAAGGATCAGAAGCAGTCGCTCTGATCAAGGATGGATAAGTTGGATATACCAGAGGCACAATTGACGACAAATAGTTTGGTCGAGAACCAGCTCATGTTCAAAAATGATGTCTGAGCCGGAAGGATAATTTAGAAGGGTTGATAGATGATTGTGTGCATTCGCACACATGCTGAATCAATAGGATCAAAATGACGATGCCTAAGGATACTAACGAATATTGCCAGACATATGGAAAGCATCCATAATGCAAGCAGACAAGTATTGCAGAGCAATAAGCTATTAAGGATTTTTGGAGGATCAAATAGTATTTCGAAGACCATTGTGAAACACATGAACAACTGGGGGATGAGCGGATACTCGATAAGTGCGAGAATTATCCATAGGGGTATTCAGGTGACAAGGAACAGCAAGGCGATAAGCTCAAAGGATTATCGAGACAACGACGAGTGTTTCGAGGTATCTGGTAATAACAAGACCAACTGGGGATGAATGTAAGAATAACAACTGCAAGTAGTTATCCATAAGGGTTGACGGTGGAAGGGGAATTGCAAATGCGATGAACATAAGTTCTCGGGTTAACAACGGCGAGTATCTTCAGGGTCTTCACGTGCCGCAGACGATCATCATTAATAAGGGGCTCTCCGGGTGAAAGTGATAACGAGATCCTAATGTTAGATTTAGCAAAAATCATTTAACCCGAATAGAAGAGAAATAAGAGTCCCAGAGTATAGGTCGAGGAATAAAAGATCCTACTACCACCCGATGGCGACGTGGGCCCATGGGCCACACAGCCATGATAGTAAAAGTTTTTCAACGACTAGACTCGACTTCGGCCAAGGAGTTGAGAAGGGGGATTCCTACAGGCAGTCGGCTCTGATACCAACTTGTGACGCCCCCGATTCAATCGTACACTAATCATGCACGCAAATGTGTACGATCAAGATCAGGGACTCACGGGAAGATATCACAACACAACTCTAAAACATAAATAAGTCATACAAGCATCATAATACAAGCCAGGGGCCTCGAGGGCTCGAATACAAGTGCTCGATCATAGACGAGTCAGCGGAAGCAACAATATCTGAGTACAGACAAGTTAAACAAGTTTGCCTTAAGAAGGCTAGCACAAACTGGGATACAGATCGAAAGAGGCGCAGGCCTCCTGCCTGGGATCCTCCTAAACTACTCCTGGTCGTCGTCAGCGGGCTGCACGTAGTAGTAGGCACCTCCGGTGTAGTAGGGGTTCATCGTCGACGGTGGCGTCTGGCTCCAGGACTCCAGCATCTGGTTGCGGCAACCAGGTAGAAGGGAAAGGGGAAAAGAGGGGAGAAAGCAACCGTGAGTACTCATCCAAAGTACTCGCAAGCAAGGAGCTACACTACATATGCATGGGTATATGTGTAAAGGGCCATATCGGTGGACTGAACTGCAGAATGCCAGAATAAAAGGGGGATAGCTAATCCTGTCGAAGACTACGCTTCTGGCAGCCTCCGTCTTGCAGCATGTAGGAGAGAGTAGATTGAAGTCCTCCAAGTAGCATCTTCAAGTAGCATCTCCAAGCAGCATCTCCAAGTAGCATCGCATAGCATAACCCTACCCGGCGATCCTCCTCTCGTCGCCCTGTAGAAAAGCGATCACCGGGTTGTCTGTGGAACTTGGAAGGGTGTGTTTTATTAAGTATCCGGTTCTAGTTGTCATAAGGTCAAGGTACAACTCCAAGTCGTCCTGTTACCGAAGATCACGGCTATTCGAATAGATTAACTTCCCTGCAGGGGTGCACCACATAACCCAACACGCTCGATCCCATTTGGCCGGACACACTTTCCTGGGTCATGCCCGGCCTCGGAAGATCAACACGTCGCAGCCCCACCTAGGCAAAACAGAGAGGCCAGCACGCCGGTCTAAACCTAAGCGCACAGGGGTCTGGGCCCATCGCCCATAGCACACCTGCACGTTGCGAGGGCGGCCGAAAGCAGACCTAGCCTAGTGGCGTTCCAGTCCAATTCGGCGCGCGCCGCTCCGTCGCTGACGTCTGAAGTGCTTCGGCTGATACCACGACGTCGGGATACCCATAACTACTCCCACGTAGATGGTTAGTGCGTATAGGCTCGTAGCCGACTCAGATCAAATACCAAGATCTCGTTAAGCGTGTTAAGTATCCGCGAACACCGAACAGGGCCAGGCCCACCTGTCTCCTAGGTGGTCTTAACCTGCCCTGTCGCTCCGCCACAAAGTAACCGTCGGGGACCGTCGGGAACCCAGGCCCACCTCTACCGGGATGGAGCCACCTGTCCTTTCAGCCCCCTCGTCAGAATCACTTGCGGGTACTCAATGAGCTGACCCGACTTTAGTCACCATCTGCATAGTATGTATGTATGTATAGTATATACCCGTGATCACCTCCCAAGTGATCACGGCCCGATAGTATAGCAAGGCAGACTGACAAGAATGTAGGGCCAATGATGATAAACTAGCATCCTATACTAAGCATTTAGGATTACAGGTAAGGTATCAATAGATGTAGCGACAATGTCAGGCTATGCATCAGAATAGGATTAACGAAAGCAGTAACATGCTACACTACTCTAACGCAAGCAGTATAGAGGAGAATAGGCGATATCTGGGGATCAAAGGGGGGGCTTGCCTGGTTGCTCTGGCAAGAGAGAGGGGTCGTCAACTCCGTAGCCGAATTGGTCAGCAGCAGCGTCGGTCTCGTAGTCTACCGGAGAGAAGAGGGGGAAGAAATAATGAATACAGGGCAAACAAAGCATCACAAATTATAACAAGGCAATACGCGGTGTTCGGTGTGCCCTAACGCGGTAGTAGGTGATACCGGAGAAGGGGGGAAAACATCCGGGAAAGTAGTCCCGGTGTTTTGTGTTTTCGGGCAGAGGAGCCGGAGGGGGAAAGTTGCGAGTTCGATAGGTTAGGGGTATGTGGCGGACGAACGGGTTGCGTATCCGGATTCGTCTCGTCGTTCTGAGCAACTTTCATGTTGAAAATATTTTAATCCGAGTTACGGATTAAAAGATATGATTTTCTAAAGATTTTATTAATTTCTGGAATTTAATTAATTAATTAATTAATTCGAAAAATGAATTTATGACGTCAGCATGATGTCATGCTGACGTCAGCAGTCAACAGGGTTGACTTGGTCAACCTGACAGGTGGGTCCCGTTCGTTAGTGACTGTTAACTAATTATCTTAGTTAAGTTTAATTAACAGTAGTTAATTAGGTTAATTAGTCATTAGGTTTAATTAATCAGGATTAATTAAATTAATTATTTACTTAACTAATTAATTATTTAATTAATTTTATTCATTATTATTTTTATTAATTATATTTATCTAAATTCCTTTTTCCTTTTTCTTTTTTTTAAACGTTCTGGGGGTGGGGCCCCCATGTCATAGGCAGGGGCCGGTCCAGTCAGCCTGGCTGACCGAGTCAACAGACCGGCCGGGCCCCTAGGGCCCACGGTTCAGTGACCCAGGGGGTGGCCCCGTGTCGGCCACGTCGGCAGCCGGCATTGGGGGCTCCGGTGGGCGTCCGCGGCGGAGGGGGCGCCGGACTTCGCCGGAATCGTCGCCCGGCGGCCAAAAGGGGCCGCGGGTGGGTGCGTTCGAATGGGGAGAGGACGCCGCGTCCATTGGTGGCAAGGCCACGGCCGGACTCGGCCGGAAACGGCGCCGGCGAGCGGCGGAGGCGGCGGGGTGGTTCGGGTCTTCGTCGACAGCGCGCTACGGGGGCCGAGGGGGGGGTCGCGCGGCGCGCTGAGCACCACGGGCTCGGCCCCGTGACCATTTGGTCACCGGGGGGGGCGCCGGCGACGAGATCCACGACGCGGGGGCGTTCAGGTGCGGCGGCTCGCCGGGGCCGAGGCTCGGGCGAGGAGAAGGGAGAGGGAGGCCGGGGAGCACGTGGGGGGCGGCCGGAGCCGGCGACGGGGGGGGGGGGCGCGGTGGTGGCGCTCGGGAGGGGGACGAGGGGAGAGAGGGGATCCACGGAGGGGGGGGAAGACCTCACGGGGGGGGGCGCAGGGTCTCGGAGGCGTGCTCGGAGACGGTCGGGGGCGACCGGTGAGGAGGAGGGCGGGGAGGCGGCCGTCGGCGTCGCGGATCCGGCGAGGTGGGGTGGGGGTCGGGGACGGCCCGAGGCGACGAGGGGCCTTGCGCCCTGCGCGGCCGGTCGGGAAGGAGGGGACGAGGTGAGGTCGGGGCGGCGGATCGGTCGCCGGCGTCGGGGGGCGACGGGATCGGGCGGAGCCGATCCAGATCGGCGCGGGGAGGGAGGAGGAGGGGATCGGGGGGGGCGAATGGGTGCGGCTAGGGTTTGCCGACCGGGGGAGGGGGGGATAAGGGAGTGAGGGGTGGGCCGGGCCAGGGGGGCTGGCCGACTGGGCCAGGTGGGCTTGGCCCAGTTGGGCCAGTGGGGTTTCCTTCCTTTTTTTGTATTGTTTTCTGTTTTCTTTTTATTTATTTTCTTTTCTGTTTTTATTTATTTATAAACACTTAGGCATTTTATAAAATTGTGAACCTTACACCATAATTATCTTTGTAATATTTGGCAACCACCGAACATTTTTGTTTTAATTTTTGAAAACTTTTATTGTTTTCTTTTATTTAAATTTTGAATTTGTTTCGGTTCTGAACTATCGAGAGTTTATCACAGTAACCGTGGTGACGTGGCATCATTAGCGGGGAATCACTGTAGCTTAATTATCCGGGCGTCACACTTTGTATATCTATAACTTCTTCAATACTATCAATATCATCAGCCTTGCATGATAATCTATGCTTCATGGCTAAAGGTCTTGAATCTTGCCTTACTAATTGGAGAGTTTTGTCTCGTCTAAGGAAGCCTTTAGATACGTCCATTTTTCTGAATTAATATTTCTAGTAGAGGCAACTATTCCAGATGATGATAACACAATTTCTTTGTTGCTTTGAACACTTTTTAGCTTATCTAATACTTGAATTAATAGTTGGATGATTGTGTTATTTTGTCTTATTATTACTTTGGAATCTTCTTTTGGAGAGTCGTGATCTGAAAACCCGACAGGAGGTGACAGGTATTTAGCTACTTCGTTTAATGCTTGAGTATATTCGGTCATATAATTATGAGATAATCAAGGTTTTAACCTCTTGCACCAACTTTTTTATTTCAAGTATATCTTGTCTTGAATCAGTGCGTGTGAGTGACTCTTTGCCTTTACTTAAGTAACGGCCTATTGATAACACTTCTTCTTTAATATAATCGTTGTTCTTGGAAACTATGTTCTGTCTTGCTTTTGCTTCCTCTAGCTTATGTAAAGCTAGATCAATTTTATTATTCAAACCTGAATGCTTATGAGCAAGCTTTTGGTATTCTTTGAATAAACTTTCAAATTTTTGGTCTAAATTATCTTGTCTTTTTCCCCAAGATATGTAAAAGTTATATATCAAATCGACAACCGTATTTAACTGGCTATGAGATGAATGCCAGATATGCTCTTCAGAAGGATTTACTCTACACCTTATATTTAGATTTTCCTTAGTATTAATTACTTTAACTGCGCTAACTTCTAAGTTTAAATATTTTAACCTTTCAATGATTAAACGCTGGACCTGATACCAACAATATATGGGATAAATTTTTTTTATAAAAATAGTTACTATGTGATTAGATTTTGATTAGGTTAATTTGGGATTAGGTGGAAGTGGTAGACAGGTATTCTTTTTATCTTGAATAGTATTTACTATTCACTAGGTAGGGCACTATTCACAATAGTGCTCCACTATTGAATACACTATTTGGAATAGTATTCCACTATTCACAACAATATTTAATTCAATATGATTACCTTCACGTTCTAACTCGATTATATATTTAATGCAGGATCTATTTAGAGGCTGGCGAGGCCAACAATTCGTCCGGCGATGTGCGTAAAGGTGTAAAATCCTACTCAGTACTCACCATATTTTTCATTATGTTGCATCAGATGTAGCTAGTTACGTTCACTTAGCAGTTTTAATTGCAAATTTATGGGGTAAATTCCTATAGTCTTCCCAGGCAGTTCCACCCGAAGGGAACACTTCTCTACGGCCACAAGGTTCTCATTCAAACGCCACTCTGGCTACACAGAGAACTACACACGCAGAGGTTTCTCCTATAGGATCCCTAGCATAAGAACTCGTCCCATAAATTCATAAATAAAAGCACTAAGTGAAACCAAGAAACTACATTATTTCAACAACATAATTTACATATGGTTTTCCCTTTCGGGAGGCCCCGAAGGGATTACACACAACTAGGAAATTACCTTCAAACTCTTGGCGAACTAAGCGCCTTCTTGGCTATTCTACTAGTAGTGGTGGTGGCTAGACTACGAAGGAAGTGGTGCTCTGGTGGAGAGTCTCGATGCTTTGAGTGCTCCGTGCTCTCCCGTCTCTTGTGTTCTCTTCTTGAGCCCAGCGTCTCCTTTTATAGCCGCGAGGGGTGGCTGCAAGGTGGCCTTCGGGACCCTTTCTTCACTTATTTTACCCACGGTAGCATGCACACGTGTCCTACTAGGGTATACGCGTGTCCTTCTAATAATATAGAAAAGTGCGAGAGAGTGCCGACAAGTTTCAATCTTCAGGAATCTTTGCTTTCTTCACGTGGCATTGTTTCTCGGTGAATAATTGGCTAGTCTTTGTGTACCAGTCTTCGCTCTTCGGCCATACAGATCTTCATGCGATTAGCCTTGAGAGCTTCTTCAGCCTTCAAGAATCCTCGTGTCAGTGTATGCGTACATACATGCCAAAGCTGCTTACATTTTCAATATTGCTTAATATTATTATTTATTTATTTTACAAATATATATATATATATATCATTTTATTTATTTATTATTATTATTAATAAATTTTTTTACAGGGGGTCTTCCCTGCCCATATGATTGATAATACCTTATCAATATTTAAAGGACCTTATGGAAATTTCTATCAATATTCGGGTCGGGTATATGTAGTTCTCTGTGTAGCCAGAGTGGCGTTTGAATGAGAACCTTGTGGCCGTAGAGAAGTGTTCCCTTTGGGTGGAACTGCCTGGGAAGACGATAGGAATTTACCCCATAAATTTGCAATTAAAACTGCTAAGTGAACGTAACTAGCTACATCTGATGCAACATAATGAAAAATATGGTGAGTACTGAGTAGGATTTTACACCTTTGCGCACATCGCCGGACGAATTGTTGGCCTCGCCAGCCTCTAAATAGATCCTGCATTAAATATATAATCGAGTTAGAACGTGAAGGTAATCATATTGAATTAAATATTGTTGTGAATAGTGGAATACTATTCCAAATAGTGTATTCAATAGTGGAGCACTATTGTGAATAGTGCCCTACCTAGTGAATAGTAAATACTATTCAAGATAAAAAGAATACCTATCTACCACTTCCACCTAATCCCAAATTAACCTAATCAAAATCTAATCACATATTAACTATTTTTATAAAAAAAATATCCCATATATTGTTGGTATCAGGTCCAGCGTTTAATCATTGAAAGGTTAAAATATTTAAACTTAGAAGTTAGCGCAGGTAAAGTAATTAATACTAAGGAAAATCTAAATATAAGGTGTAGAGTAAATCCTTCTGAAGAGCATATCTGGCATTCATCTCATAGCCAGTTAAATACGGTTGTCGATTTGATATATAACTTTTACATATCTTGGGGAAAAAGACAAGATAACTTAGACCAAAAATTTAAAAGTTTATTCAAAGAATACCAAAAGCTTGCTGATAAGTATTCAGGTTTGAATAATAAAATTGATCTAGCTTTACATAAGCTAGAGGAAGCAAAAGCAAGACAGAATATAGTTTCCAAGAATAACGATTATATTAAAGAAGAAGTGTTATCAATAGGCCGTTACTTAAGTAAAGGCAAAGAGTCACTCACACGCACTGATTCAAGACAAGATATACTTGAAATAAAAAAGTTGGTGCAAGAGGTTAAAACCTTGATTATCTCATAATTATATGACCGAATATACTCAAGCATTAAACGAAGTAGCTAAATACCTGTCACCTCCTGTCGGGTTTTCAGATCACGACTCTCCAAAAGAAGATTCCAAAGTAATAATAAGACAAAATAACACAATCATCCAACTATTAATTCAAGTATTAGATAAGCTAAAAAGTGTTCAAAGCAACAAAGAAATTGTGTTATCATCATCTGGAATAGTTGCCTCTACTAGAAATATTAATTCAGAAAAATGGACGTATCTAAAGGCTTCCTTAGACGAGACAAAACTCTCCAATTAGTAAGGCAAGATTCAAGACCTTTAGCCATGAAGCATAGATTATCATGCAAGGCTGATGATATTGATAGTATTGAAGAAGTTATAGATATACAAAGAGATCTAGAAAGATATCAGAAAGATACCCTAAGAAAAATAAAGCCACAACAAGTATATCACATGGGTATGTTTGAAAGTAAGAGTGGTCTATACAGAATATCTCGAGAAGTAGAATTAAGCGTGTTAACACATCCAGTAGATTTAAGAATTGTAAGCAAAAATATTGAAAATGAATTAAAATATTGTGGTTACAAATATATTCATCAAGGCATGTATATCATAGGAGTTAAAGGTATGACAAGGAAGAAATTAGGTGCGAAGGTTTTGATAACTTTATTAGACAGAAGATGGGAATCTGTAGATAAAGCAGCATTAGGATTTTTGGAAGGAGACATGAATGAAAATAGATTAATAACCTATATAGCTCCAGACCTAATTATGCCCGTAAAAGAATTTATTGAAAAAATGAGTTTTGGTTTCCAAACTAAAGGTTATGAAGATTTTAAAGGAACAAATTTGCTAGTAAGTATAGAATTTATAGGAAGGCTCACTAATAGAAGTAGCTCCAGATATAGAGTGAATGTGAATGACGTAATTGATAGTATGCAATCAAAAGGTATTAAATTTATGAATCCTCTTAAAATTGGCTCTGAAGAAAGAGCAGGAGAAGAATGGAAGATAGGAGAATTAATAGAGAAAAAAGAATTAAAGCAACCTGAAAACTACATAAGCTATCAAAATTGTGAAGGAAGTAGCAATATTCGATTTATGAACTATAAAGCTGCATCAATAGAAGACTCTGAATCATTTATGTCAGAATCGGAAATTAATGATGATAAGAATAAAGGTATATCTGAATGTATGGAAAAGGCTAATTTAGATGATGAAATAATTCATTGGGAAAAGAAGCTAAAGCATATTGAATGGGAATATAGTCATTCTATGACAAAGGATTGGCCGAAAATTAGAGAAAGAGAGCTATTTATCATTCGAGAAATTGCAAGGTTAAAGAAACTAAAAAGCGATAAAATGTCTGTCACTAGAAGTTCAAGCATGGAAGATAAAATTTTAGCATCCGCAGAAAGAAAAGCAAATGCGATCATTAATAAAAATTCTGTCGTTAATAATAATAATAAAGATAAGAATATTATTCAAAAAGAAGAAATTGTTAGTGAAGAAGAGCAATGGGATATCAATAATAAGTTATTATTAGAAAGTTATGAGGAAGAGGAGGAATTAATAAAAGAAATGCGGTTAGAAGATGAAAGATATGATGATTCAGAACAAAATAGTGATTTCTATAACTCACTAGATGATGTGGGACTACATAATTTAGACAATGCAATGGAAGCCATGGAAGTAGAAAGTAGTGGTAAAAGAAGAAGGGGATATGGTGAATCATCTGTGAAAAGAGAAGGAGAAAGAGAGAGACCTACCAGGACAACTGGACAATGGCCTCCAGAAAAAGATGATTACCAGCCTACATATATCCCAGGACAATATAGATACATGGGTACTAAAAGAAGAGATTTTGAAAAACCAGTGCAATTCCAAAATTACAAAAATGATGGTGCTATATTAAACCAAGCAGCTCATGACCCAATAGATTGGCCGAATATAATTAGCATATGGAAAGGTTTAATAGCACAAAAATATATACAAAACCAGTATAGCATAGCCACTAAGGTAGAAGATATGTTAACATATCTTGAAACATTTTTAGGAGAATCTGTAAAAGTTCTTTGGGAACAATGGGTAGAATCATACCCTAGTCAATATGAAGAATTAAAAAGGGCAGGAAGTAACCCTAATAACTTTGCGAATGTTATCTCAAATATGATCATAGCAGAAGATCCTGAATTAGGACATACCTCATTGCAAAATGAAAGGTTAAGAGAAATAGAAAAATTAACATTAACTAGCTGGAAAGGTATTAAAGAGTTTTCCCAGCATTATTTGTATAATGCTACTACTGCTAAACAAGGTTTTAATGTAGGCGTAGTAGAAAGATATTTTAATAAGTTGCCTGATCCCCTAGGGTCAATAATATTTGAAGAATATAAAAAGGAAACGGCGGGAAACGTGGTAAACATATCTCAAGCTGTAACATTTGTTTTCAAACAATTAAGAAAGGTGTGTACTAGTATTCAAGCCCAAAGATCTATGAAGAAATCAGATTATAATTTTTGCAATAACATAGTCCAAATACCACTTACATATGGAGAAGAAAGGCATAGGAAAAACAAATATTATAAACCACAAAGGAGAGATAATAGAAATTTTAGAACAAAGAAAAGATATTTCTTAACAAGATCAGACAATAGAGCCCCATTCTTGCATAAAAGAAATGTAAGAAGATATAATCCTAAGAAAACCTATGATAAAACATGCAGGTGTTTCATATGTAACTCACCAGATCATCTAAGTAGAACTTGCCCTAATAAAGACCAGAAAAGATACTCTAGCAAATATGAAGAACAAGAGACGGTGTTAATTATAGATAGCGTTAATGAAAATATATTAGTATGTGATGATGAAATAAAAGACGATGAGTCAATATATTCAATTATAGAAACAGATGAAGTAGAAAATGAGGCTCCAGAATATGAATCAAGTGAAGATGAAATAGACCTAATAGATGATTTAGCCGGTTTAAAAATTGAAATGATGAACCAAGTAGATTGTGAACATGATTGGATTAGAGGAAAAGGTGATTATAACATAAAATGTGCTTTCTGTATATATTATCCAAGCCAAGATAATAGGTTTACATGTAGCTTGTGTTTAAAACAAGCATGTGCCTCATGTCTAAGAGCCAATAATCAAAAGTGGAGACAAGAGATAGAATTGGAACCAGAAGAGCGAATATTATCCAATAGGGTTAGAAATTTAGAAAATAGAATAAATAAGCTAGAAAAACTTAAAGATGAGTTAGAAAATAGTAAAGAGGAAAATGATAATGTTCCAAAAAAAACAGAAATGAAAGAGCAAATGGTAACAGTAAGGGATAAAAAAGGAGACAAATTAATACAATTGAAAGATGCAATTACTAGTTTTGGAAACAAATATATTGTTCGATTACCATTCAAAGAAGTGTTAGGAATAAGGATCCCAGTTAAGATTGTTCTGAAGCCAAATATTTCATATAAAGTACTGGCACTATTAGATACTGGTTGCACTAAAACTATCATCGATGATAAATATTTTATGAGATGTCCCGAAATAGTTGAAACTATAGATGATAATAAAGCTGAAGTATCTACCGATATGTCAGGAATAAAGAAGATCCATAACCAGCTAGCATATAATATTGAAGCTTACATAAATGGCACAAAATATATAATAGATGAAATTACAATAAGAGATTTGTCAGTAATAAATGATGACATGATAATAGGGTTAAGATTTTTACAACAATCTTTACAAACCACAATCATACATGAAGAGGGGGTAACATTTATTCCTTATCAAAATAATGTTCCATACATATCTGAAGTGCGAAAACAAAGAAAGTCCTTACAAAATGTAGAAATATCTAATTTAGATGATGAATATAGCACAAGTCCAGATCCCCTTGAATTCTGTAAAGACGAAGAACTTAGTGAGACCATAGAAGAATATCATATAGAAAATACATGTACTGAATGCATTGGGTTGCAATCATTCTCTCCAAATTGATATAGAGATATAAAATCTAAAAAGGATATAGATAAGATTGTGCAAAGACTAGAAAGTATACAAATTATTGGAGAAATACCAATGAAACATTGGGATAAGAACTCTATAGTTTGCAAAATAAATATCATAAATCCAGATTATATAATTAAGTCAGGACCAATAGAAGCAACTCCTAAAGATATCGAAGAGTTCAAAATGCATATTGAAGAGTTATTAAAGTTAAAAGCTATAAGAGAAAGCAGAAGCCCTCATCGATCTGCTGCTTTTATAGTTAGAAATCATGCTGAAGAAGTTAGAGGTAAATCTAGAATGGTAATTAACTTTAAAAGGCTTAATGATAATACAGTTGACGATGCATACAACATACCTAATAAGCAGGAATGGATTAACAGAATACAAGGAAGTAAATATTTCTCCAAATTCGATTTAAAGGCAGGATTTTGGCAAGTAAAAATGGCTGAAGAATCTATTCCATGGACAGCATTTACTTGTCCACAAGGCCATTATGAATGGCTAGTAATGCCATTAGGCCTAAAGAATGCACCTGCACTATTTCAAAGAAAGATGCAAAATATATTTAATGAGAATCAAGCATTTATATTAGTATACATAGATGATTTGTTAGTATTCTCAAAATCATACAAAGAGCATATAGCCCATCTTGAAGTGTTCTTTCGAAAGGTAGAACAAAATGGGCTCATACTATCTAAAAAGAAGATGGAGATTTGCAAAGAGAAAATAAATTTCCTTGGTCATGAAATAGGAGAAGGAAAAATATATCTACAAGAACATATTGCAAAGAAAATATTAGAGTTTCCTGATAATATGAGTGATAAAAAGGTTTTACAACAGTTCTTAGGAATTGTAAACTATGCGCGAAACTATATAGATAACTTAGCAAAGCTAGCAGGACCTTTATATGCTAAATTAAGAAAAAATGGTCAAAGATACTTCAATTCTGAAGATATAAAATTAGTAAAGGCCATCAAGGAAAAGGTCGGGAATTTAAAACCCCTAGAATTGCCTCTAGAAGACAATTATTTTATAATTGAGACAGATGCATCTAAGGTAGGATGGGGTGCGATACTAAAACAAAAGCCCAATAAATACTCTCCAAAGGGAGATGAAAAAATATGCAGATATGCTTCAGGAAGTTACAAATTAAAGACGGTAAATAATATTGATAGAGAAATTCTTGCAGTTGTAAATGCAATAAATGCATTTAGGTTATATCTAGGATTTAAAGAATTTACAGTACGAACAGACTGTGAAGCCATATGCCGATATTACAATAAAATTAATAGTAAGAAAAGCTCAACCAGAAGATGGGTCTTATTTGAAGACACCATAGCTGGGAATGGTTATAAAGTTATTTTTGAGCATATTAAGGGGAAGGATAATACCTTACCTGACATATTTTCTCGTGCATCAAATTTGCAGGAATGAGGAAAGGATTATTCGCCAACAAGGATGAATATCTCTTCTTTGGAGAAGAAAATAGGCTGAAAATGTTTCAGCCAAATACATTCAATTTTAAGCCAAAATCCCATATTAAGCTCGATGAAGCTCAAAGATGCATATTGGATAACTTTTGGTTCCAATATACTCGCAAAAGAGAGGAACAAGGATATTTTTTATCAATTCTCAACAGTTTGGCTGAATATTTTAATGAATTAAACAAAAATGTGCCAAAGCCAGCAAAGGTTGAAATACCAAAAGGAGAAACTCTATATCTTATATTTGATGGAAACAAACCTGGCATATATTTGGAATGGGAGAATATTATGATTGAAAAATTAGATGCAAAAAGAAATGGACAAGATTTAACATTCAAAAGATATTACAGTATAGATGAGGCCTTACTTTGGGCAAGGAAGGTATTAGGACCAGATTATTATATTGACCCAAAGGCTAAAAACTATATCCAAATGAAAAGAGGCATACCTGCTTCACCAACTCCCACAAAGGGGGAGGCATCAAGCTCAAACAATATAAAGAAAGAAGAATCCCCAAAATATAAGACATATCAAGAATGCCTTCTAAAGGGGCTTGACCCTTTAGACAGTGAATACATAGATCAAGAAATGGATAAAAGGTTTGAAGAATTTTCAAAGATAATAAAGAAAGAATTAAAGGAGGAAATATTAAAAGAATTAAGGCAAGAAGTGGATGAAAAATTTAAAGAAATAAAGAAAGAATGTGATGAAAAATATGATTTCAATCTGTTAAATGATGATGATCATATGGACATAGCAGGGCATGGGCAGCGACCTGAATAAAGCCCAAACTGCATATATTGATATTGCTATCAATTATTCGGGCGCGGAGGACATATACCCGACTCGAATATTGATAGAAATTCCCATAAGGTCCTTTAAATATTGATAAGGTATTATCAATCATATGGGCAGGGGAGACCCCATGTAAAAAAATTTAATAATAATAATAATAAATAAATAAAATGATATATATATATATATATATATATTTGTAAAATAAATAAATAATAATATTAAGTAATATTGAAAATGTAAGTAGCCTTGGCATGTATGTACGCATACACTGACACGAGGATTCTTCAAGGCTGAAGAAGCTCTCAAGGCTAATCGCATGAAGACCTGTATGGCCGAAGAGCGAAGACTGGTACACAAAGACTAGCCAATTATTCACCGAGAGACAATGCCACGTGAAGAAAGCAAAGATTCCTGAAGATTGAAACTTGTCGGCACTCTCTCGCACTTTTCTATATTATTAAAAGGACACGCTTATACCCTAGTAGGACACGTGTGCATGCTACCGTGGGTAAAATAAGTGAAGAAAGGGTCCCGAAGGCCACCTTGCAGCCACCCCTCGCGGCTATAAAAGGAGACGCTGGGCTCAAGAAGAGAACACAAGAGACGGGAGAGCACGGAGCACTCAAAGCATCGAGACTCTCCACCAGAGCACCACTTCCTTCGTAGTCTACCCACCACCACTACTAGTAGAATAGCCAAAAAGGCGCTTAGTTCGCCAAGAGTTTGAAGGTAATTTCCTAGTTGTGTGTAATCCCTTCGGGGCCTCCCGAAAGGGAAAATCATATGTAAATTATGTTGTTGAAATGATGTAGTTTCTTGGTTTCACTTAGTGCTTTTATTTATGAATTTATGGGACGAGTTCTTATGCTAGGGATCCTATAGAAGAAACCTCTGCGTGTGTAGTTTTCTGTGTAGCCAGAGTGGCATTTGAATGAGAACCTTGTGGCCGTAGAGAAGTGTTCCCTTTGGGTGGAACTGCCTGGGAAGACGATAGGAATTTACCCCATAAATTTGCAATTAAAACTGCTAAGTGAACGTAACTAGCTACATCTGATGCAACATAATGAAAAATATGGTGAGTACTGAGTAGGATTTTACATCTTTGCGCACATCGCCGGACGAATTGTTGGCCTCGCCAGCCTCTAAATAGATCCTGCATTAAATATATAATCGAGTTAGAACGTGAAGGTAATCATATTGAATTAAATATTGTTGTGAATAGTGAAATACTATTCCAAATAGTGTATTCAATAGTGGAGCACTATTGTGAATAGTGCCCTACCTGGTGAATAGTAAATACTATTCAAGATAAAAAGAATACCTGTCTACCACTTCCACCTAATCCCAAATTAACCTAATCAAAATCTAATCACATAGTAACTATTTTTATAAAAAAAAATTATCCCATATATTGTTGGTAAAAAATTATCCCATATATATCCAAAGAAGAGATATCCAATATATATACTAATTGGATTAGATGCACTATACGTGTCTCCATGATAATCCACATCATTAAAATTATTTACACCATTGATCTATATAACAGATAAATCTTGACCCCATGATTTATGTTACTCTCACAGTGAAAAAAAGACTCACAAAATACGTGACAAAGACCAAACCGGAACTTGCCCTTTAAAAAACACTGAACTAGCCTACACTCATTGTTCCATCCTTACAGCCGTGATAGTTTAGGAGTCCAGAATACCTTTACAAACAGCCCCACGTACCTCTCGCTAAAGAAATCCAGGCGTACATCTCCTTCTCTTTTTTGAACACAGTACAGACACAAGCCCTCATATACACGCGCATACACTCATCCTTATGAACCAATATTTTAAATAGCACGCTATTTCGCCGTTATAACGCGGGTATAGCATATTTGGAAGGGAGACGTTACGTTTTGACAAAATCGGACGCTACGGCGCTAATCGCGTATTTAGCGCGCTACACACGCTATAACGTTGTAACGTTGTAACGTTACAATGTGCAAACCATGCAAAACTGAAATAAGCACAGCCCAGCAGGCCCAGCAGGCCAAAACCAACCCACGGCCACTAACTTTCTCACTCCTTTTATCAGATTCTCCCACGAGACCTAACCAGCAGGCCCAGGTGGCTGCCCCAGTGGCTGTTGATGTTAGAGACTCTTAAAACTATGGTTGTTGATGTTTGAGACTTACTATGTTTATGTGCTGGATTTGGCCCTTATGCATATATTGCTTGCTCCTATGAAAAAAATAGTTGCTTAAATACTTTATTTTTAGATATATTTGATTTTTTTTGCAAACGCTATTTTGAAATATTGCACGCTATTAGCGCGCTATAACTTGTGTAGCATTTAGAGAAGGGCCTCGCTATATTTTATAGCACGCTATTTAAAATATTGCTATGAACGCACACACGCACACCCTACCTCCGAAAGACCGAGCCGGCATATCATCTTGAAATTTACGAAGTCACCGTAGGCACCTCATCATCGAGGGAACGTCTCCTCCCACTGAATGCACATCGCCGTAAATCCTGAAATAAATTCAGGAATAAATGCGAGCACCAGGATTTGAACCCTGGTGGGCTGGGGATACCACAGTCCCTCTAACCATCCACCTCTAGCACCGTATCCTCAAGATCGACATGGCCTATACGTCGCTCCTCGCCCTTGCCATACAGCGGGCCAAAGTCCACCCCCTCCTCGCCGGCTCCGCCATGGTTTTCTCAAGATCCCCGTTGCCTCCACTTCGCATCTCTTCTGTACAGCCGGCCGTCCACCCCCTCCTCCATGTTCTCATCGCATGAGGCTCTACCGGCCAAGGTCTCCACGACTTCCTCCAGGTTTTCATCGTATCCAAGCTTGCCAATGGGTCGCCTCATTCATTAGTTTTGTCCTTGATAAAACGAACAAACAGGTCTGAACATGTTCCCAACCCGCGATTGGACAAGGAGATAGTGCTTCTCTTGATAGATCGTTGCTGTTGCAAGATGATGGAAGCAATTTCTACAGATTTAAGCGTGCCAATGCTCCGGTGACCTTCCGATAAACATATCTACAGTTTCATGTTACTGTTTTTATCGTTTTACTTTTTATTTATTTGAACAAGATATCAACACTGATGTTATGGTTTAACAGATCGAGCATCCTGCAAAAACAAATATGGAGTGTCCATCCACTAAAATCATCACTGCTTATTTTCCTTATGTTAGTAAAGAATTAACAAGAATATGAGCAGTATTCAAGAAGTTGATCTATTAATTGGCGCCCTTCAATACTATGGCTTTTAAAAAGAATAGACAGATCAAGCTGAAAGACGTCCAATAGATCAATAGATCATGTAGCATCCGCTTACTTGCTTATTTTTTGGAACATATATAATCTCTTCGGGCGAGGTTAATTAGGATAAAGATATGAATTATAATAAGCTTATTTTGATTCTGAAGTTTCTATTTTCACATGTTTTTTAAGTTTTGAGTTAATGGACTGTGTTCAAATGTAGACGTCCACTTTGCGCCCTGGCTATCGACTTATTTCTTCATTAAGGTGTTGATCCGCTGTAATGATTAGTTACTCTGAAGATTGAGAGTTTTATTTCTTCATGCATCATCGAGGTAAGACAAAGACCAGAATCTCCATAGACTGAAAATCATTCCTTGCACGGTGAAATAATGCTTAGAGATTGAAAGATTTTATTTGTAATTATGTCTGTTCTGTGGAGACACAAGTATTTATTGGTCCATCTGACAAGATAGAATTAGTAGTTATCTATGTATATCCCCTTTATTAGACTGGCATCAAAAGTAATGACAAGGAGTTGATATGTTGTTGAAAAAAGAAAACAATACAACATACCACATTGATATATTTGCTGCATGTATCAAACAGTAGGGTATGTGTCATTGTAGTTTCTTAATGGTGGAAGACTGAAGCTTCTATCCCATACCATTCAACGTGTATTTCTTCAAGTGAATTTCTTTCTATCTCCCATGGACTCATGGTGCACCTATCAGTTGGAAAAACTGATCATTACATATAGAGAACTAAAGGAGTGGACGACATATAATATTTAAGAGAGGCAGTGATGCTACATTGAAAGCTTAGGTTATTTGTTTACTTTTTGCTAAGAAATAAGTATAAATAATTATCTATACATGAAAACTTGGAAATACATAAATTGTACTCTTGGCACCAAAATTGCTTATTTATGTAGGAGAAGAAAAAGATTCACGGTTCCTGTCCTCTCCACCGCTTCTATTGCAGATGAAACTTTGATCTTTCCCTTCAGGGTAAAATGGATTATCTGAGAGTTTCCGATCCCATATTGGTATCCGATGTTCCGATAAGATTATGTTTACTTATTGTTTAGTCTTTTTCTTTGGACAGGATTTTTGTCTCAAGTGTAACCCGAACATATGAAGGGATACTAAGCTTTGCTATTTCCATTTTTTTATTTGTAGGAAGTATGGACACATAGAAGTAAGACTAAATTTGTCTATGTTAATATCTAATTCTGAAAATGCACAAGGAAAATTTTCAGTCTTGCAATCGTAATTTATGTCATCGTAGTTTTTCTTTTCTGCTGTTGTGCCAACTGATTTGATGGCATACTTTCCTCCTCTGCATCTTGCTGCTGCTGGGCTCTACTGTCTATTCTTTGATGAGGGAAAAACTAGACTGAGGAGTGCATGGCGACCACCTGCTGATGCCTCACCGGCTACGAACAACCGTTCTATGAGATTGGATGCCGAAATTACAATGTGTTACACTCAACCATGCAGCGATTAATGTTTTTTTTTGAACCACCCTTTTTAGACTTTTGATTTCAGTTAACGTCACATTGCTTCGCTTTAATATGTGTCCGCTTCCATTGTTTAATCTACCAGGTGTTCCAACGTACTACAGCCTGAGCGTGTAGGATAGAATATGATTTTATTCTACATTATTGCTTTACGACTTCTGAACTTCACAAGTTAGTTTGATATCATATGGATGTCAACAATATTACTTGCAGCAAGTCTGTCGATTCCTGTTAGATGTCGGCCTCTACGATTCGAGGTACATAATTCATACTACTTAGATAGATTATTCTAGCAATATGAAAATTTGATCTCTTTAAGTCTACATAAATTTTGTGGTGCGTACAACGTCCATAGCAGCTTCTACTATGGTGTATTGCTGTCGTCTGATCAGACGATGCGCTGGATAGAGCCTGCAAGCAGGTTTGGAGCAGCATGAAACGGAAGAGGCAGTATGGCTCACAAAGTGACACTTACATGCCATCACGTGAAAGGTCACGCTGAGGTCCTGTTCATCTATAACATAAATTGTGTACGATGTCTAAGTTAATCATATTTAACACCATGTAAAATAAGATATTATTTGCACAACTATTCTAACAATAATAGGCCAGTACGAGGAAATAAATACGTTTTATATTGTCAGCTAGATCCTTATCTGGGTATGATGATGTAAGCAAACATGAGGAAATAAACAATTACTTACAAGAGAGTGGATTATCCAAACTTGGGTGTTTCAGTTTGTCATGCAAACATGTGTGTGGGTCCTGAAGATGTTAGATTATTTATACTTATCAGTTAATGAAGATAGCAACTCCATGCAGTTGATCAATGAACTTGAGAATTTATACAGGTTCACTTTCCACTTCTCCCTCTTTTAATCCACTTCTCCCTCTTTTAATTCTATGTGGCTTTGCTTGGATAGTTATAGGTTGGGTCTGACACTCTTCGTAAATATAACTCCATTTACGTTCTATTGTTCCGTGGGGAACATGATTGCTTATATAGCCGTAGAAACAAACATCTGAATCGACATCGACATGAGTTCTATCTATAAAATTTAGTTCTTATATTTCCGTATTTATGGTTAAATATTTTGTGATATATATGAAGTTTAATTTTAATTTTCACGTGGAAACATCCATGGAAATCCGAAGACAAAAACAATTCAAAATATAAGTGAAAAAGACCTATAAAGTGAATCAACAAGAATGTATGCTGGTATATTTACTAATACAATATTGGTCAAAAAGTAGATAAATGTCTAGCCTGTGCTGGTACATGGTTGATGACTAGTATCCAACAAACCCGATGAGTTGACGGATCAAACTCACGACCTGAAAAGTCGACCACCTGTTGCTAGCCACAAACAACTTCTACTAACCAATGTCTAGCGCGAATGTATAAGAACATACTACAACATCACATTCCAAACAAATTTTTTTCTGGTCTGTGTCGAACTTCTCAAAAAAATGTATTCCAAAATATTCTTCTAAATGTGAATAATTTTTGAGTCCTGATTTTATTATAAAATGCAAGCGCTTTTTTGAAAAAATTGTTAAATTATTAAAGGAAAAAATTGAAATAGGAAGATTTTTTGAATTTCACAAACATTTTTCAAAACAGGAATCATTTTTAATGAGGAAAAGCGAACATTTTTCAATAAAAAGAATATTGTTCGAATTTCTATTGTTTTATAAAATGCAATTTATTTTAAAAAATTTCAACAATTCAGAAAACATTTTATGAAACACGAACATTTTTTGGATTTTGAACAAAATTGTAATGAGAATAAAAATTTAAAGTTCCAAATATTTTTAAAAATAGGAAGAAAATTTGAAACTTTGAAGATCTAACGAAAATTTGAATGAAAAAAGAAATTCTGGAAAAAATATAAATATAAATTTATGGGGAAAAGGGAAAAAATTGGAAGGGAAAAAATAAAAATAGAAAAAGAACACAGAAAAAAAATGAAAATAGGCAGGCCCAATCTAGGGCGACCTATGCGAAGTTCCAACTTTTTGTGGTGTTGCGGGACGAGAGCTCCTATGCGCCGCTCGCTGCGGCGAATTGTCGAGCGGACGCACATGCGCGTCTCCAGCTGGGCCGGCCCATTCGCACAACGCAGTAAAAAAAATCCCAAAAAACTCCGCTCGAGGGGAAAATCGAACCAAGGACCTACATCTATGTACACATGAGCATCACCAACACAATAGACAAGCATTCTTGGTTTGCAATGGCGCGCGGAGCTAAATGTAATGAAGATCCGAACATTTTCTCAAATTCCTAGCACGAAAATTATTTTGAACAGGTGTTTCTTAAATACCGAACATTTTCCAAATTTTAAAACAAAAATTAAAAGGCTTGAACAAAGTTTTGATAAAATGAACACTTTTTAAAATCCCAAACATTTTTTGAACTTAGAGAACAAAATTTGAACATGAACATTTTTTAAAGCACGAACGTTTTTTTAATCTTGAGATTTGTTTTTTGAAATGGAGTACAAATTTGGAAGCGCGGAATTTTTTTAATGCATGAACATTTTATTTGAATCTTGAGAACAAATTTTGAAATGTAGAACAAATTTGGAAGCGCAAACAATTTCTTAAAGCACGAATGTTATTTGAATATTGAGAAATTTTTTTGAGACGGAGAACAAATTTGAAAAATCCCGAATAAATTTGGAAGCACGGACATTTGTTGAAGTCTGGTACATTATATTAATTTCAAAAGTTTTGAACTTTTTTGTGTAACGAGAACAATTTCTGAATTTTGAGATTTTTTTTAAAAGTGAACATTTTATGGAAAGGCAAACAAAATTGAATATTTTGAAAATAAAAAGAAAAGAAAAGAAAAAGGAAATAAGAAACCAAAGAAATAAAACAAACAGGAAAAATGAAAAATAAGAAAAGAAAAAAGTAACAGAAAGGAATTTGAAAATCTGAAGAACAAAAAGGAAATAAAAAGAGAAGAAAAGGAATTGACAAAAGGAAATAAAGAAACAGAAAAACAAAGAAAGAAGAAAAAAAATTAAGAAACAGAAAAACAAAGAAAGAAGAAAAAAAGAGAAAGAAATTAAGAAATAGAAAAAGAAAAAAACCCAGTGAAAACTGGTTCAAGAACCTTCGGGAAGCTGCCCAAAACCGGTCAGGAAGCTTCCAGAAAGTACCCAAAACCGAATACTGTTGCGCGTAGTTGGGCTGGCCCATCTGGATCGCTAGGTCGCTCGCTTCTGTGCGTTCGCTCGACAATCTGCCGCAGTGAGCGTCCGATAGGATATTCCTTGTGGGACAAATAAAGTTTCCCTGCTGCATGGGCAGGATATAAATGGGTTGGCTTCTCTGGGCCTTATTGCGTGCGGACCACGTACAAAATTCTGGACATAACTATTTTTTTCTAGCAGATGGACCACAAAATTTTAGTACCACCTCGGATATAAAAAAAATCGGTGGTGAACGGATGAAAAAGCTGAAGAAACGCACCTTGCTTTGTTATTACTAGCACATATGGCCGTGCATTGCAACGGGAAATAAAATAGTACGTATATAAAGTCAGTGACAATTATATGTGCAAGTAAAACCTTGTGTACACACGAAAAAGGAATATTTAGCTTCTGGGTTTCATTGGCAGTGAAGGAATCAATCTGCCTTTTTTCCATTCATTGATTGAGGGCATTTAAGAGTTTTATTATGTCATCGTACGCTAGAGAAGGCCCATGAGTTATTTAATCTACTCTTCCTTTCTATCCCTTCAATCGTGGTGATTTTAAGGTATGAAGTTTCTAAATATTGAAGGAAACATGAACAATTTTTTAAATTCTAAACAGTTTTAGAAAATTTAGGTACACTTTTGGAAAAAACGTGAATAAAATATGACAGGGGACATCTTTTAAAATTCACAAACATTTTCTGAAAACATCAACTATTTATAAAAACATAAACATTATTTGAATTTGTGAACACCTTTTGAAAGCGGGAACATGTGTTAAAAATTCATAAGATTTTTAGACAATGTGTATCTTTTATACACGAACATTATTTTTAATTTTTAAAATTTCACTAAAACAAGAATATTTTTCGAATTTGGAGCGTTTTTGGAAATGCCATTTTATTTTTAGAAATCTCGAATAATTTTGAAAAACTATAATGTTTTTAGAAAAATGGGAAACTTTTTGCAAGTTCTGAGTATTTTTCAAAATAGCAATTTTTTGGGGGGGATTATGAACATTTTCCAAATTTGTTTTTTCAAATTTTGAACTTTTTTTGAGAATTTCTAAATTATGAAATATATTTTGAAAGAAAAATAAACTTGAAAGTGAAAAAAGAGATAGGGAAAGTATAATAAAAATAGAATTAAAAAAAATGTGCTAGCCCATTATTGGTTGTCGTATGCGAAACTTCGACTATTTGTTGCCCTGTGCGGAAAATAAAATTTTCCCATCTGCGTGGGCAGATAAATAAGTGGGCTGGCTTCGCTGTGCCACAGCGATGGCCCGTGTACGAAAAATCTTTTCTAGCAGACAAACGCATAGGAATTTAGTACCACCTCGGATAGAGATTTTTTTTTCCGCGGTGAACGGATGAAATTTTTTTGATGAAACACACCTTGCTTTATTAGTAGGTATAGATATAAATTAGGTATAGATACAATTTTCTCCTCGATGTTCTTGGAGATCTATTCGATGTAATCATTTTTGGCGGTGTGTTTGTCGAGATCGGATGAATTGTGGATTTATGATCAAATTTTCTATGAATATTATTTGAGTCTGCTCTGAATTCTTATATGCATGATTTGATAGCTTTGTATTTCTCTTCGATCGTCAACTAGATTGGTTTATCTTGCAATGGGAGAGGTTTTTTGTGATGGGTTTAATCTTGCGGTGTCGTCACCCGTGACAGAAAGGGTAGCGAGGCACATATTGTATTATTGACATTAAGGATAAAAAGATGGGCTTTATATCATATTGCTTGAGTTTATCCCTCTATATCATGTCATCTTGCTTAAGGCATTACTCTACTTTGTTAACTTAATACTCTAGATGCATGTTGGATAGCGGTCGATGAGTGGAGTAATAGTAGTAGATGCAGGCAGGGGTCGGTCTACTTGTCATGGACATGATGCCTATATTCATAATCATTTCCTTGGATATCATTATAACTCTGTGCTTTTCTATCAATTGCTCGACAGTAATTTGTTTACCCACTGTATGCTTTCTTCGGGAGAGAAGCATCTAGTGAACCCTATGGCCCCCGGGTCTATTTTCCATCATATTTATTCAGATATACATAATAAAAAATTCAAAAATACCTTGCTGGGTTTTATTTACTTTTATTATTATCTCTCTATTAGATATCACTCTTATCCGTGACCGCGAAGGGATTGACAACCCTTTTCGCGTTGTGTGCAAGTATTTGTTAGTTTGTGCAGGTGCATATATTGGAGACTTTCTTGTGCCTCCTACTGGATTGATACCTTGCTTCTCAATATTTATCTCTACTTTGCTGCATCACCCTTTCCTCTTCAAGGAAAAAATCAACGCAAGCTCAAGAAGTAGCAAGAAGAATTTCTGCCGCCGTTGTCGGGGAGGTCTACATCAAGCCTACCAAGTACTTGCTCTTGCACTCACATTATTTGCCATTTGGCTGTCGTTTTCAACTCCCCCACTTCTAAAACGTTTTCAGAAAAACACAAAAATATTTGCCTTCTTCCCATTTGCCATTATGTCTTGCTTGGTTTGTTTGCTCGTTTGCTTGCCATAACGGTGTATTTATTGGAGAACATAAGAACAAGGTTTTTGGATCCTCATCCACTTGATAATATTTTTAGAAGATGAAATTATGATGAACCAATTGCTAGTGAGTTGAGTGCACTAGATTATCTTTATGATGTTTTGCTTGAAATTCGTGAATATGGGAATTGTGATGAAGTGCTAAAAGACATTTATAAAGTGATTCACGATAGCTCCTTAAATAAAAAGCATTATTTCAATGATGTTATTATAAATTCTATGAATGTCAATTATGCTAATGATATTTAAAACCCCAAGCTTGGGGATGCTAATTTTGCTATGTCTACTACTTGTTGCAATGATCACGATTGGGGTGATTCTTCTTATGATCTTGAAAATGTATTTAAGCCCCATGATGAATATAAGATTGATAATGATGCTCGAAATAATATTGAAAGTGGGTTTGGAAGAGTGTCAACTTTAGACCCCACCTATTTGGAAATTGTTAAATCTTACGAAATTTTTGATAAATTTTGGTTTGGTAAGGTCATGATTTTAGTTGATGATAATCCCACTATTTTAGAAGAGTGTTAACTTTGCTTGCATATGGATCATGTAGAGAATAAGTTATGTGATATCTATATTATTGTGTTTGAATTTGGTCCTACACGCAATTATTATGATAGAGGAAAATATAGTTGTAGAAATTTTCATGTTACTAACACTACTAGGGAAAACCTTATACACAGAATCTTACCAGTAGCGCTTGTTAAAATGAGGCGCTACTGCTACTTAGCAGTAGCGCGTCTACCAAAACCGCGCTACTGTTAACCCCTTAGCAGTAGCGCGGCAGGAACTAAACGCGCTACTATTATAATTGCCACACCGTTCTCGACGTGCTAGGTATAGTAGTAGTGCCCTTCTAGAAACGGCGCTACTACTACCTATTTTAGCAGCAGCGCGTTTTCCCCTCACACGCTGCTGTTATATCTATTCTCACCTAACCCCCCTCGCGGCCTGATTCCCTCCTCTTCCTCCCCCAATTCACCACTCTCTCTTCTCCCCCTCGTCCCCTCCGCCTCGCCGCCGTCTCGG
>NC_057798.1:802038009-802049537 GCF_018294505.1 Triticum aestivum
TCTCCCCCAACCCCGCCTCGCCGCTGTCTCCCCCGACCCCATCTCTCTCCCCGCCCTCTGTAAGCACTCTCCCCTTCCGATCCCTCTTGTTAATTTGCTTAGTATAACCCTAGCTATTTAGTGCTAGTTAGTATGAACCCTAGGCTATTTTTAGTGTTAGTTAGTTAATTTAGTGTTAGTTAGTTAGTTAGTATGAACCCTTAGCAGTAGTTCCTAGGCACTAATTAGTTAGTAAGAACTAGGTACTAATTAGCTAGGTACTAGTTTATTTTTATTTATTGTAAATTTATTTTTAGTAAGAACTAATTGAATTAATAGAACATGTTAGTAAGAACTTGTTGCTATTTTTTTAGTTAAAGCAATTTTTCCCGCATCGACGTGGACGATGCCTATCCCGCATCCTCGTCGTCGAGTCGGTGGAGGACGACACTTGCTTGACCAGATGGGCCATGTCCGGGACTGGGCTCTGCCAGGGTGGTACAGGGAGACGCTACCTACCGGGGGGCGCAGGTTGGTGAGGAGCCAGCCTGTCGTTGACCCGAACCTTCTTTGGTGGCGGTCACGTGGGCCAGTGACGGTCCAGAGGCTCGAGGACCCCGCAGAGGTGGTGCGTCACCGTGTCAGTGAGGAGGACGCGCACGTTCGTCGCTACTTGTTTGCGTTGGAGCACAGGTTCTCCAATACCTGGCAGGTTCTCCATGGATCTCACTAGAGGTATGATCTCGTGATGGTTCCTTCTCTGTGGATGTCCACTGCCCGCGCCGATACCCGTCGTGTGCTAGGGTTTTAGTTGTATTAGTGATGGTATATGTATGACACTATTCGGGATGTATTAGTGATAATATTCGATGATGTACGAACACACATGAGGTAATTTACTTTTGCTTATTCAATGCATGCTAATTTGAGTCCTATAAGATATTTTGAAATGTATATCTTGTGTTGCTCAAATATGATATGTGCTTGCCCAAGTGGCCGGTCATGTTTGCAGGTTACACCTCCGAGTGGCCTATGTTTTGCCGGAGTGTTGATTCATTTCCGTTCCGGCAAATTTCAGGCGCTCGATATGTCCTATTTTAGCAAAGGTCATGCCGGATTTTTCTGTGAATTTTGGCATGACTTGTGCCAGAATATGTAGGAAATATCGAGTGCCTCGGATTTGTGTGTTGATTATCCTGGTACTTGTCTTCGATCGATTTTCAATTAATTTTTAAAGATGAACATAGGAAATGTCTGACGACGAAAAGGATTTCGGTATTTGCAAATACTGCGAAGACGAGCGCGGCCTGTGTGACGGAATCTTCCTAGATGATGATAGGCGCTTCAGCATCAAGCTTGACGAGAAGTGGATACAGTAAGTCACAACGACAAGTCTTTTTTCGTAATTAAGCATGACATATACTTCATTTGCTTCATCAACTTATAATTTGTTTTTACTATTCTACTAGCGTATCCCCTGCCATGCAAGAGTTTTTGTATTGGATAAGATAGCTTGTAGTCGTACTATGGAGGTAAAGAAATTTTACTTGAAGACCGAGCATGGTTATATTTTCCACACAAAATTATACAATTCAGACGACTACACCTATTTTGGATGCAAAACATGGCGAGCACTATGCAAAACTTATGCATTTGAGCCTGATATGGTTGTCACCTTTGATATTCGTCCGGAAGATGATATTGAAGGTAATACCGACATCTGGATCGATGTGCAGACGCCTCCAGTTATACCAAAATGTGAGTTTCTCAACCATATGTATGTCTTTGATATTGTTTATTCAAAAATAGTTGACAATTAATTTCTATTGATAGCTTATTTCGGTGCAAGCAAACATGTACAACGCTTGGTAGACAGGACCATATACTGTGCCGGGGCTGAACTCAACTGCGAGGAGCTCAGTCATTATGTTTCATGGCTTGCGGATCTTGATACTTTCAAGGCAAATTTTCTTCCTGGATTTAGAAATGTTAGTACTGAAAATGTGCGACCAATAGTGTTCGTACCGAACTACGGTCACATCTATTTAGGAAGGATGGTAAGATTTTTAATATTTGTCCTCAGTGCATCTTTCCCATACATTATTTTTTAAGCTAAACTTCATTGCTAAGTATGTTACCATACGATGTTCTTCAATAGGGAGTCCCGATGAATGTTGTGCCTTATGGGATCGAGACTAAAGGTACCATGAGTATTATTAGCTTACGGCCAAGATATCCTACAGATTAATATAGTGCATTCAAGATTAGCGACGGATGCTTAATAGTGCAAGACAAGACCAAATATGTGATGGGGGAGCGCAGAGAAGAACTAGGGGGCAACAAACAGAAGCGCATCCCACGATTAGGAGACAGGTTCATCTGCATGCTCCAACTTGATGAAGAAGGATATCTACACATGTTTTATGTTATTTTACCTAAGAGAGAGTAGCAGGAGTGATTATCTAGCTAGAAATGAGTTTGAGGATGATGATGTGCTACACATTTACTATGATGATAAAATAGCTAGTGTTGGTGGTAATGACTATGATGATTATTATTAGCTAGTGTTAGTGGTGATTAAATAAATAATGTTAGTGGTAATTACTATGATGATGATTAAATAGCTTGTGCTGGCGGATTAGATTCAAGTGGAGGAAACATGTGGTGAACATCGAAAGTACTACTAGTCCAAACTAGATCAAGTTTGGATTAGTAGTATACTTTTGACATGCACCACATATTGCCTTCACTTGAACCTAATCCACCTTCATTTGACACACTGGACATAATGATGTAAACCTCATAACTGGTATTGTACCAATATTTGTATGATGGAGAGAAAACCACATAAATACACTAAAAATAAAAAAAAAATAAAAAATGAATACTAGTAGCGATGGACAGAAAACGCGCTGCCACTAGTTTCATTAGCAGTAGCGTGGGGTTGAACAAACGCTACAGCTATTCGTCCTAGCAGTAGCGCGCCCCGGCACGCGTTACTGCTAAGTAATAGCTGTAGCGCCTTATTAGTAGCGCGCCCACCCGCGCTACTAGTGAGCACAAAACCAGCGCTACTGCTAGGGTTTTCCCTAGTAGTGTAATGTTACCTCTCTTCATGTTGAGATTGATTTTGTTTCCTTCTTCTTCCTTGCATATGCTAGATATTGCTTGTCTTAATTTGTTTTACTATAACATGCCTATGCATAGGAAGAATTTTAGACTTAGATATGTTTGTCACATGCATGTTCTATGATACTCTCTTTGTGTTTCAACTCTTTAATTTAATGTGAGGGTCATCAAAATTATCAATGCCTAGCTAAAAGGCTCTAAAGAAAAGCGCTTGTTGGGAGACTCAATATTTTTCTTTCCTGTTTTCATGAATAAATATATCATCTAGTCTCTAGTTAGATGTGTTTTCATGTTTCAATTTAGTGTTTGTGCCAAGTAAGACCATTGGGATAGTTTGGAAGATTGTTGATTTGATATTGCTGAAAAAGAAAAACTTTTGCATCCAGTGGAGAAAATTCTATAAATCACTGGAACATGATTTTCTTCTAAAAATTTTTACACAAGATTGATATAAAAATTGCCCGTGCTTTCCTATTTTCAGAATTTTTAGAATTACAGAAGTATTCAAAGTTTTCAGATTGCTACAGACTGTTCTTTTTTGATTGATTTTTTTCATTGTGTTGTTTGCTTATTTTGATGAATTTATGGGTATTATCTGGGTGTATGAACGATGCGGAAGTTAGAATACAGTATATATAACACCAATATGAAATTAGAATGAGTTCAAGACAGTACCTAAAGTGGTTTCTTGCTTTGATTTTACTAACAGATCTCATGAGTTTTCTGTTGAATTTTGTGTTGTGAAGTTTTCATGTTTTGGGTAAAAGATTTGATGGACTATGGAATAAGGAGTGGCAAGAGCCTAATATCGGGGATGCACAAGGAACCCCAAGGTAATATTCAAGGCCAACCAAACCATCTAAGCTTAGGGATGCCCCGAATGGCATCCCTTCTTTTGTCTTCAATCCATCGGTAAATTTACTTGAGGCTATATTTTTATTTACCACATGATACGTGTTTTGCTTGGATCGTCTTTTATGATTTGAGTCTCTGTTTTTTAGTTTGCCACAATCATCCTTGAGGTACACACTTTTTGAGAGGGACACACATTAATCATGAATTTATTAGAATATTGTTTGTGCTTCACTTATATCTTTTGAGCTAGGGTAGTTGCTCCAGTGCTTCACTTATATCTTCTTGAGCACGGCGGTGATGTTATTTTAAAGAAATTGATGAACTCTCATGCTTCACTTATATTATTTTGAGAGTCTCTAAACAACATGGTAATTTTCTTAGGTTGTGAATTTAGTTCTAATATAATAGGCATCCAAGGGGGATATATATAATAAAAACTTTCATAAAGAGCATTGAATATATGAGAAGTTTGATTCCTTGCAATGGTTTTGAGACATTGAGATGGTGATATTAGAGTCATGCTAGTAGTGAATTGTGTAGTTAAAGAAATACTTGTGTTAAGGTTTGTGATTCCCGTAGCATGCAAGCATGGTGTTCTAGTTATGTGATTAAGTTGGAGCGCAATTTATTCTTGATTGTCAACCTTTGTGTGAAAGCCAGGGGCGCGCGATGGTTAACTCATACCAACCTCTCCCCTAGGAGCATGCGTAGTAGTACTTTGCTTCGAGGGTTAATAAACTTTTTGCGAAGTATGTGAGTTCTTTTTGACTAATGTTGAGTCCATGGATTATACGCACTCTCACCCTTCCACCTTCGCTTGCCATTCTAGTATCGCGCAACTTTTGCCGATGGATCAAACCCGCCTTATACCCTTCTTCAAAAATGTTGGGGAACGTAGTAATTTCAAAAAAAAATCCTACGCACATGCAAGATCATGGTGATGCATAGAAACGAGAGGGGAGAGTGTGTCCACGTACCCTCGTAGACCGAAAGCGGAAGCGTTATAACAACGCGGTTGATGTAGTCGTGCCGGTAACAAGATTGAACACGTCTCCGGTCAATAACCAATAGCGGAACCTGGATGCTCATATTGGCTCCCAGATATTCTACGAAGATCTTTATCGATCAGACAGCATAACAACATACGTTGTTCCCTTTGTCATCGGTATGTTACTTCCCCGAGATTCGATCGTCGGTATCTCAATACATAGTTCAATCTTGTTACCGACACGTCTCTTTACTCGTTCCGTAATACATCCGAGAGGGCCCAGAGATACCTCTCCTACAATCGGAGTGACAAATCCTAATCTCGAAATACGCCAACCCAACATGTACCTTTGGAGACACCTGTAGAGCTCCTTTATAATCACCCAGTTACGTTGTGACGTTTGGTAGCACACAAAGTGTTCCTCCGGTAAACGGGAGTTGCATAATCTCATAGTCATAGGAACTTGTATAAGTCATGAAGAAAGCAATAGCAATATACTAAACGATCGTGTGCTAAGCTAACGGAATGGGTCATGTCAATCACATCATTCTCCTAATGATGTGATCCCATTAATCAAATGACAACACATGTCTATGGTTAGGAAACATAACCATCTTTGATCAACAAGCTAGTCAAGTAGAGGCATACTAGTGACACTCTGTTTGTCTATGTATTCACACATGTATTATGTTTCCGGTTAATACAATTCTAGCATGAATGATAAACATTTATCATGATATAACGATATAAATAATAACTTTACTATTGCCTCTAGGGCATATTTCCTTCAGTCTCCCACTTGCACTAGAGTCAATAATCTTGATTACACTGTAATGATTCTAACACCCATGGAGACTTGGTGCTGATCATGTTTTGCTCGTGGAAGAGGCTTAGTCAACGGGTCTGCTACATTCAGATCCATATGTATGTTGCAAATTTCTATGTCTCCCACTTGGACTAAATCCCGAATGGAATTGAAGCATCTCTTGATGTGCTTGGTTCTTTTGTGAAATATGGATTCCTTCGCTAAAGCAATTGCACCAGTATTGTCACAAAAGATTTTCATTGGACCCGATGCACTAGGTATGACACCTAGATCGGATATGATCTCCTTCATCCAGACTCCTTCGTTTGCTGCTTTCGAAGCACCTATGTACTCCGCTTCACATGTAGATCCCGCCACAACGCTTTGTTTTGAACTGCACCAACTGACAGCTCCACCGTTCAATGTAAACACGTATCCGGTTTGCGATTTAGAATCGTCTGGATCAGTGTCAAAGCTTGCATCAACGTAACCTTTTACGATGAGCTCTTTGTCACCTCCATAAACAAGAAACATATCCTTAGTCCTTTTCAGGTATTTCAGGATGTTCTTGACCGCTGTCGAGTGATCCACTCCTCGATTACTTTGGTACCTCCCTGCTAAACTTATAGCAAGGCACACATCAGGTCTGGTACACAGCATTACTTACATGATAGATCCTATGGCTGGAGCATAGGGAACTTCTTTCATCTTTTCTCTATCTTCTGTAGTGGTCGGGCATTGAGTCTTACTCAACTTCACACCATGTAACACAGGCAAGAACACTTTCTTTGCTTGATCCATTTTGAACTTCTTCAAAACTTTGTCAAGGTATGTGCTTTGTGAAAGTCCAATTAAGCACCTTGATCTGTCTCTATAGATCTTAATGCCCAATATGTAAGCAGCTTCACCGAGGTATTTCATTGAAAAACTCTTATTCAAGTATCCTTTTATGCTATCCAAAAATTCTATATCATTTTCGGTCAGCAATATGTCATCTACATATAGTATCAGAAATGCTACAGAGCTCCCACTCACTTTCTTGTAAATATAGGCTTCTCCAAAAGTCTGTATAAAACCAAATGCTTTGATCACACTATCAAAGTGTTTATTCCAACTCCGAGAGGTTTGCACCAGTCCATAAATGGATCGCTGGAGCTTGCACACTTTGTTAGCTACCGTTGGATCGACAAAACCTTCCGCTTGCATCATATACAACTCTTCTTCCAGAAAACCATTCAGGAATGCAGTTTTGACATCCATCTGCCATATTTCATAATCATAAAATGCGGCAATTGCTAACATGATTCGGACAGACTTAAGCATCGCTACGGGTGAGAAGGTCTCATCGTAGTCAACCCCTTGAACTTGTCGAAAACCTTTCGCGACAAGTCGAGGTTTGTAGACAATAACATTACCGTCAGCGTCAGTCTTCTTCTTGAAGATCCATTTATTTTCAATTGCTTGCCGATCATCGGGCAAGTCAACCAAAGTCCACACTTTGTTCTCATACATGGATGCCATCTCAGATTTCACGGCCTCAAGCCATTTTGTGGAATCTGGGCTCACCATCGCTTCTTCATAGTTCGTAGGTTCATCATGGTCTAGTAACATGACTTCCAGAACAGGATTACCGTACCACTCTGGTGCGTATCTTATTCTAGTTGATCTATGAGGTTCAGTAACAACTTGATCTGAAGTTTCATGATCATCATCATTATCTTCCTCACTAATTGGTGTAGGTGTCACGGAAACCCGTTTCTACGATATACTACTTTCCAATAAGGGAGCAGGTACAGTTACCTCATCAAGTTCTACTTTCCTCCCACTCACTTCTTTCGAGAGAAACTCCTTCTCCAAAAAGTTTCCGAATTTAGCGACACACGTCTTGCCTTCGGATCTATGATAGAAGGTGTACCCAACAGCCTCCTTTGGTTATCCTATGAAGACACATTTCTCCGATTTGGGTTCAAGCTTATCAGGTTGAACCTTTTTCACATAAGCATCGCAGCCCCAAACTTTCAGAAACGACAACTTTGGTTTCTTGCCAAACCACAGTTCATAAGGCGTCGTCTGAACGGATTTTGATGGTGCCCTATTTAACGTGAATGCGGCCGTCTCTAAAACATAACCCCAAAATGACGGTGATAAATCTGTAAGAGACATCATAGATCGCACCATATCTAGTAAAGTACGATTACGATGTTCGGACACACCATTACGCTGTGGTGTTCCGGGTGGCGTTAGTTGTGAAACTATTCCGCATTATTTCAAATGTAGACCAAACTGGTAACTCAAATATTCTCCTCCACAATCAGATTGTAGAAACTTTATTTTCTTGTTACGATGATTTTCAGCTTCACTCTGAAATTCTTTGAACTTTTCAAATGTTTCAGACTTATGCTTCATTAAGTAGATATACCCATATCTGCTCAAATCATCTGTGAAGGTGAGAAAATAACGATATCCGCCACGAGCGTCAACATTCATCGGACCACATACATCTGTATGTATGATCTCCAATATATCAGTTGCTCTCTCCATAGTACCGGAGAATGGTGTTTTAGTCATCTTGCCCATGATGCACGGTTCGCAAGTACCAAGTGATTCATAATCAAGTGGTTCCAAAAGTCCATCAATATGGAGTTTCTTCATGCGCTTTACACCAATATGACCTAAACGGCAGTGCCACAAATAAGTTGCACTATCATTATCAACTCTGCATCTTTTGGCTTCAACATTATGAATATGTGTATCACTACTATCGAGATTCAATAAAAATAGACCACTCTTCAAGGGTGCATGACCATAAAGATATTACTCATATAAATAGAACAACCATTATTCTCTGATTTAAATGAATAACCGTCTCGCATCAAACAAGATCCAGATATAATGTTCATGCTCAACGCTGGCACCAAATAACAATTATTTAGGTCTAAAATTAATCTCGAAGGTAGATGTAGATGTAGCGTGCCGACCGCGATCACATCGACTTTGGAACCATTTCCCACGCGCATCGTCACCTCGTCCTTAGCTAATCTTCGCTTAATCCGTAGTCCCTGTTTCGAGTTGCAAATATTAGCAACAGAACCAGTATCAAATACCCAGGTGCTACTGCGAGCATTAGTAAGGTACACATCAATAACATGTATATCACATATACCTTTGTTCACCTTGCCATCATTCTTATCCGCCAAATACTTGGGGCAGTTCCGCTTCCAGTGACCAGTCTGCTTGCAGTAGAAGCACTCAGTTTCAGGCTTAGGTCCAGACTTGGGTTTCTTCTCCTGAGCAGCAACTTGTTTGCTGTTCTTCTTGAAGTTTCCCTTCTTCTTCCCTTTGCCCTTTTTCTCGAAGCTAGTGGTCTTGTTAACCATCAACACTTGATGCTCCTTCTTGATTTCTACCTCCGCAACTTTTAGCATCGCGAAGAGCTCGGAAATAGTCTTTTCCATCCCTTGCATATTATAGTTCATCACAAAGCTCTTGTAGCTTGGTGGCAGTGATTGGAGAATTCTGTCAATGACGCTATCATCCGGAAGATTAACTCCCAATTGAATCAAGTGATTATTATACCCAGACATTTTGAGTATATGCTCACTAACAGAACTGTTCTCCTCCATCTTACAGCTGTAGAACTTATTGGAGACTTCATATCTGTCAATCCGGGCATTTTCTTGAAATATTAACTTCAACTCCTGGAACATCTCATATGCTCCATGACGTTCAAAACGTCGTTGAAGACCCGATTCTAAGCCGTAAAGCATGGCACACTGAACTATAGAGTAGTCATCAGCTTTGCTCTGCCAGACGTTCATAACATCTGGTGTTGCTCCAGCAGCAGGCCTGGCAACTAGCGGTGCTTCCAGGACGTAATTCTTCTATGCAGCAATGAGGTTAATCCTCAAGTTACGGACCCAGTCCGTGTAATTGCTACCATCATCTTTCAACTTTGCTTTCTCAAGGAACGCATTAAAATTCAACAGAACAACAACACGGGCCATCTATCTACAATTAACATAGACAAGCAAGATACTATCAGGTACTAAGTTCATGATAAATTTAAGTTCAATTAATCATATTACTAAAGAACTCCCACTTAGATAAACATCCCTCTAATCCTCTAAGTGATTACGTGATCCATATCAACTACACCATGTCCGATCATCACGTGAGATGGAGTAGTTTCAACGGTGATAAATCAATATGTTGATCATATCTACTATATGATTCACGCTCGACCTTTCGGTCTCCGTGTTCCGAGGCCATATCTGTTATATGCTAGGCTTGTCAAGTTTAACCTGAGTATTCCGCGTGTGCAACTGTTTTGCACCCGTTGTATTTGAACGTAGAGCCTATCACACCCGATCATCACGTGGTGTCTCAGCACGAAGAACTTTCGCAACGGTGCATACTCAGGGAGAACACTTTTACTATGATAATTCAGTGAGGGATCATCTTATAATGCTACCGTCAACCAAAGCAAGATAAGATGCATAAAAGATAAACATCACATGCAATCAATATAAGTGATATGATATGGCCATCATCATCTTGTGCTTGTGATCTCCATCTTCGAAGCACCGTCATGATCACCATTGTCACCGGTGCGATACCTTGATCTCCATCATAGCATCGTTGTCGTCTCGCAAATCTTATGCTTCTACGACTATCGCTACCGCTTAGTGATAAATTAAAGCATTACAGGGCGATTGCATTGCATACAATAAAGCGACAACCATATGGCTCCTACCAGTTGCCGATAACTCGGTTATAAAACATGATCATCTCATACAATAAAATTTAGCATCATGTCTTGAACATATCACATCACAACATGCCCTGCAAAAACAAGTTAGATGTCCTCTACTTTGTTGTTGCAAATTTTATGTGGCTGCTACGGGCTGAGCAAGAACCGTTCTTACCTATGCATCAAAACCACAACGATAGTTTGTCAAGTTGGTGCTGTTTTAACCAACGCAAGGACCGAGCGTAGCCACACTCGGTTCAACTAAAGTGAGAGAGACAGACACCCGCCAGTCACCTTTAAGCAACTAGTGCTCGTGGCGGTGAAACCAGTCTCGCGTAAGCGTATGCGTAATGTCGGTCCGGGCCGCTTCATCTCACAATACTGCTGAACCAAAGTATGACATGCTGGTAAGCAGTATGACTTATATCGCCCACAACTCACTTGTGTTCTACTCGTGCATATGACATCTACGCATAAAACCAGGCTCGGATGCCAATGTTGGGGAACGTAGTAATTTCAAAAAAATTCCTACGCACACGCAAGATCATGGTGATGCATAGCAACGAGAGGGGAGAGTGTGTCCACATACCCTCATAGACTGAAAGCAGAAGCGTTATAACAACGCGGTTGATGTAGTCGTACGTCTTCATGGCCCGACCGATCAAGCACCGAAACTACGACACCTCCGAGTTCTAGCACACGTTCAGCTCGATGATGATCCCCGGACTCCGATCCAGCGAGGTGCCGGGGAAGAGTTCCGTCAGCACGACGGTGTGGTGACGATCTTGATGTTCTACCGTCGCAGGGCTTCGCCTAAGCACCGCTACAATATTATCGAGGACTATGGTGGAGGGGGGCACCGCACACGGCTAAGAGATCTCAAGGATCAATTGTTGTGTCTCTGGGGTGCCCCCCGCCCCCGTATATAAAGGAGCAAGGGGGGGGTGCGGCCGGCCAGGAGGAGGGCGCGCCAGGAGGAGTCCTACTCCCACCGAGAGTAGGACTCCCCCCTTTTTCCATGT
>NC_057798.1:802049773-802058411 GCF_018294505.1 Triticum aestivum
GAAGGGGCGCGCTGCTGCCCCTTGGCCTCCTCTCCTCTTCCTCCACTAGGCCCATTAAGGCCCATTAAGTTACCGGGGGTTCCAGTAACCTCCCGGTACTCCGGTAAAATGCCGATTTCACCCGGAACACTTCCGATGTCCAAACACAGGCTTCCAATATATTAATCTTCATGCCTCGACCATTTCGAGACTCCTCGTCATCTCTGTGATCATATCCGAGACTCCAAACAACCTTCAATACATCAAAACATATAAACTCATAATGAAACTGTCATCGTAACTTTAAGCGTGCGGACCCTACGGGTTCGAGAACAATGTAGACATGACCGAGACACGTCTCCGGTCAATAACCAATAGCTGAACCTGGATGCTTATATTGGGTCCCACATATTCTACGAAGATCTTTATCGGTCAGACCGCATAACAACATATGTTGTCCCCTTTGTCATCGGTATGTTACTTGCCCGAGATTCGATTTTCGGTATCTCAATACCTAGTTCAATCTTGTTACCGGCAAGTCTCTTTACTCGTTCCGTAATACATCATCTCACAACTAACTCATTAGTTGCAATGCTTGCAAGGCTTAAGTGATGTGCATTACCAAGAGGGCCCAGATATACCTCTCCGGCAATCGGAGTGACAAATCCTATTCTCAAAATACGCCAACCCAACATGTACCTTTGGAGACACCTGTAGAGCTCCTTTATAATCACCCAGTTACGTTGTGACGTTTGGTAGCACACAAGGTGTTCCTCCGGTAAACGGGAGTTGCATAATCTCATAGTCATAGGAACATGTATAAGTCATGAAGAAAGCAATAGCGATATACTAAACGATCGTGTGCTAAGCTAACGGAATGGGTCATGTCAATCACATCATTCTCCTAATGATGTGATCCCGTTAATCAAATGACAACACATGTCTATGGTTAGGAAACATAACCATCTTTGATCAACAAGCTAGTCAAGTAGAGGCATACTAGTGACACTCTGTTTGTCTATGTATTCACACATGTATTATGTTTCCGGTTAATACAATTCTAGCACGAATAATAAACATTTATCATGATATAAGGAAATAAATAATAACTTTATTATTGCCTCTAGGGCATATTTCCTTCAAAAAAGCCACCATACCTACCTATCATGGCATTTTTATAGCCATTCTGAGATATATTGCCATATAACTCCACCATTCCATCATTATATGAGATTGAGTTACCATGAGTTGTAATTTTGAGTTGTAAGTAAATAAAAGTGTGATGATCATCATTATTAGAACATTGTCCCATGTGAGGTTATAAAAGAGAGAGAGGGGGGGGAGAGAGAGAGAGAGGCCAAAAGAGTTTCCATAAAAAGAGAAAAGAAAAAAAGAGTCTCCAAAAAGAAGAGGAGTCTCCAAACAAAAAGAGAGAAAAGGAGAGAAGGGATGATGTTACTATCCTTTTCCACACTTGTCCTTCAAAGTAGCACCATGTTCTTAACAATAGAGAGTATCCTATTTTCACACTTTCATATATTACTAGTGGAAATTTTCATTATAGAACTTGGCTTGTATATTCCAACGATGGGCTTCCTCAAATGCCCTAGGTCTTCATGAGCTAGCAAGTTGGATGCACACCCACTTAGTTTTCCTTTGAGCTTTCATACACTTATAGCTCTAGTGCATCTGTTACATAGCAATCCCTACTCACTCACATTGATATCAATTGATGGACATCTCCATAGTCCATTACCATCTTCTATTCCACCCATAGTGCTATGTTCATGGTTCACGCTCACGTATTGCATGAAGAGCTGAAAAAACTGAAGCGCGTTAAAAAGTATGAAACAATTGCTTGGCTGACACTGGGGTGGGCATGATTTATACTTTGTGTCAAGAAGAAGGAGCATAACAAGACTATATGACCGGGGTGGTCATAACTTTGTGCTTTTCTATCAATTTCTTGACAGTGACTTGTTTACCCACGGTATTCTTTTTCGAGAGAGAAGCCTCTTGTGAACCCTATGGCCCCCGGGTCTATTTTCCATCATATTTATTCACATCTATATAATAAAAAATACAAAAATACCTTGCTGAGTTTTATTTACTTTTATTTGTTTATTATCTCTCTATTAGATCTCACTCTTGTTCGTGACCTTGAAGTAATTGACAACCCCTTTTTCGCGTTGTGTGCAAGTATTTATTGGTTTGTGTAGGTGCATATATTAGAGACTTACTTGTGCCTCCTACTGGATTGATACCTTGGTTCTCAACTGAGGAAAATACTTTTCTCTACTTTGCTGCATCACTCTTTCCTCTTCAAGGGAAAAATCAACGCATGCTCAAGAAGTAGCAGCGAGCACTAAATCAACAGGGAATACCTAGCAAACCAAAGTGCGGGCCGACAAGCTCAGCTCCGACAAGATCCAAGACTGCAAGTTCCAAGCTGGCAAGTTCCCTTCAGTACTCCAGCACCCCACCTCAGCATTCGTCAGAGGTCTGCTGACATGTGTCGAGCTGGCAGATAGTTCGGTAGAGCCCGTCTGGGCACATGGTGGACCACCGCCTGGAAACACACCTCTATTGACACATGTCCATATGCGTGTCATAACATCATTCACCCCATGTATTTACCCTTTTTTGCCACTATGTTAGCCCCTTCCAGCTATAAAAGGAGGCCCATGGAAACATTTAAGAGGGAGTGACTCGGCCACTCCATTTTTTTAGTGTTCGAACCCTTGCAATTTCTCACGTACGTGCCCGTGCAGCTGTTCTCTCCTCATGACTTGCCGGGGAGCGCGCTCCACGCACATACACACACATCATCAATACACTAAAGTAGGAGTAGGGTTTTACACTTCTGAGTGGCTCGAACCTGGGTAAAGAACGTCGTGTCCCTTGTTATGTTTGCTCTTTTCGTTGATTGCATCCCCCTACTGAACCATCAAAGGGGCAGCCCTTGCGCTATAGATCGCTGGCTCCACGCCGACACCTAAAATAGGATAACTATCTGAGATGCTCTTAAGTGGCTGCTTGCTACATTGGGCGGCCTCTGCACTGGTTCGAGCATGTTTGATTATGGCTTCGTATTTGTTGTGGGCCGTAGTTATTTTCAGGTTGATCTTGAAAAAGGATATATGTGCTTGTGGGCAACTTCGGAGTGGTGAGGGAGAGGGAGCTCCTAGGAGCCGGTTGCGGTTTCTGGCACCCACACCACTGCTTGTATGCGCAGGCCCATCACGAGGCAGAGCAAAATCGCTCTCCAGCGCACCTTTGTCCCTTTAGTCAACGGTTGACCAGTTGTCCAGTCAACAGTCGACTTTAAAAAAGGGAACCCAAACATTTAGAAAAAATAAAAAAGGAAAAATTCATGAGTTCAAAAAATTTCACAAATTTTAAAAATAGTTCACAAATTTAAAAAAAAATATGAAAATTGAAAAAAATAGTTCATCAATGTTTGAAAAAGATCATCCAATTTGAAAAAATGTTCGACCAATTTGAAAAATATTAATCGAAGTAAAAAATAACAAACTGGAAAAACATTCATCAATTTTGAAAAGAAGTTCATCAATTTGAAAGAAGTTCATCAATTTTGAAAAAAAAATCATCAATTTGAAAAAATTCACGAATTTTACAAAATAATAGATTTTGAAAGGATTTCATGTATTTTTAAAAAATTCATGCATTTACTGAAAGAAAAATAGAAACAAAATGAACAATATCGTTATGGGAAAAAGAAAAATTGGAAAAGGAAATAAACAAGGAAAAATGTTCCAAGAAAAAAGGAAGAAGGAAAAGCTGTGAGTAAACATATCAACTGAGCTTGGTGAGTTGGTTGCTCCAGCGTACGATCAACCTGGCGACAACTGTTCGAGTCACACTACTGTAACACGAAGAATGAGGGTTGATGGATTGATGGATTGTGTGTTGTTTAGTCAGTTATGACCTCTCATCTATATGCAAGGAGACTGGACTTTACATACAAGGAAAGCGCTCCAAACCTTTCCAAAACTAAGCTAATTAATATTTAGGGTGGGCCTAAGATAATATTTCAGTTTTTGTGACCCACATGCCACATTCGACCTCGAATTGAAACCATCAAAAATAAAAATACTTTAACTCGATGAGCAGAAGACTTATCATGCTAAACATTTATTCATCAAAAGCAGTCTTGGGGGCGCTATGACACAAACAAAAAAGAAGTGATGAAAGGTGACATCTATCATACATGTGTGTGTCATGTTGGGCACCAGATTTCGGTCATTGTCACGTCAGACCATTTGGTCTATAGAATTGGCATACGACTTCAAATTGAGATGATTCAAACGGAAAAGTTGTTCGCCTACATGAGACAAAGACAGTTCATGTTGATTACTTTTTTTAACTTGAAGCCATATTAATTGTGTTTGTTGTCATGTCATTATTTGGTCTCAAGATATGCATCTCTGAATTCTTGATAACTTCCGCATTCGAGCTTTGTTTTGGACCATCTTTGTATCTATTTTGACCATCTCGAAGAGTAAATTCTAGTGGTGACATTTAATTGTCAAATTGATCTCATCTTGATATGTTTTCAAGCTACTCTTAGCGATTGGGCCACTTTTGAGTGTCAACGGTAAATGGTATACATGGGTGTTCAACTCAATACCCATGAATTGAAGTGTGAAGTAAAATAAAATAAAAATCAAAAGGAAGAGATCTGATCGGGTTGTTCTGGCAACAAGCATCAATCTATGATTGCAGTGTACTATTAACTCCATGTTGGCCTATGGGACAAGGTAATTAAGGGTGTCAACTCCTTGTGCTTAACGAAGTTATTAAAGCATGTCAACGCCTTGAGCAATAAAGTGTGTCAACGACTTGAGCTAAACAAAGTTAGTTTTGATGAGTTCATTTGGTGTCAGATCTAGATAGAAATCAAGATCAGATCTGAAAATTTAAGACAGGAGTATCTTCAACTTGCGACACTTAATATCCAAACCTTGATAGATTAACTAATTATCTTGCTCACTGATGGACCTAGAAGAAAAATGACTTGATGTACTATCGACTGACCCAAGTTGTAAAACATTATCATTAGTACACTAGGTATGCACCCGTGTGTTGCCAAGGGGCCCAAATATTTTTGAACACAATAAGATGACCATACGAGACAAATCTTGATGCAAAACAAATAGACACATTAAATCATGTTTTGGTTTTATGAATAGTATATTTATAGTTATTTAAAAAAAAGGAAAACTTAGAATGTGTCTTTCATTTATCTAAGGTAAAAGATTTATCAATATTTATTTGTCCAGGGACCAGGAATTTATTGCTATCTACTAAGTTATGAAAGATGCACTACTACAAAAAGGGCTATAGATGGAATGGCCACTAATGACGCACCTGTCATATGATGCGCCACTACTATATTTTAATGGCGCACCATGTCTCGGTGCGCCATTAGTAATATATTACTAATGGCGCACCTGGTGTGTGGTGCGCCATTAGTAGTTTTAAAAAAAAAACATAATTTTTTTTGTTACTAATGGCGCACCATGTCCGCCGTGCGCCATTAGTAGTTGACATAGTAATGGCGCACCACATCCGCTGTGCGCCATTAGTAGTTTTGAAAAAAAAAGTAAAAAAAATAAAAAAATATTTGTTACTAATGGCGCACCATGTCTCGGTGCGCCATTACTAGTTTTAACTAGTAATGGCGCACCACATCCGCCGTGCGCCATTAGTAGTTTTGAAAAAAAAGTAAAAAAAAATAAAAAAAATATTTGTTACTAATGGCGCACCATGTCTCAGTGCGCCATTATTAGTTTTAACTAGTAATGGCGCACCACCCCACAGTGCGCCATTACTAAGTTGCCCCAACACCGAATGCACCCCCTGGATCGCCTTTTCAGTTTTAAAAAAAATAAAAGAAAATCATGAAAATGTCCAAAAAATAAAAGAAAATAAGTTTCCCATGTGATATGTGGTCTAGTTGTTGGGTAAATTTACAAATATGAATTTCGACTTTATTTGCAAAATCTCTCTGGAAATTTGTAAAATTGGCATAACTTTTGCATACGAACTCGGATGAAAAAGTTTTTTATATGAAAAATCATCTACTCGAAAAGTTACATCCAAATTACGGGGCTTTCAAGATCCCCAAAAACCTAACAGAAAAAAAGTTACGGGGCTTTCAAGATCTAGAGGCAAAAAAATTCAAAAAATTTCAAACTTACTAGTGGCGCACCGTGGATGTGGTGCGCCACTAGTAACAGAAAAAAAATTGGTTTTGAATTTTTTTCAAAAAATGATACGTAATATGACCGGGAAGTTTGAAATATTTTTCAAAATTTCATCATAGTCATGAACATGAACAAAGTCCTAGACATCAACAAGGTATAATAGGATTGATATGCTAGATATATCAACAAGTGCCTGTGAAGTGAGCTGTTGCTGGTGTTGGATAGAACTCTGAAGTTAAGCATGCTTGGGCTGGAGTAGTGTGAGGATGGGTGACCTTACGGGAAGTTTGACCACAGAGTGCGATTTGACCTGAGATTAAGCATATTGACCCGAGATTAAGCCATACCATTAGTAAAAAATTCTAATGGCGTGGTACTAATGACGCATCGTTAGTGTGCCATTAGTAGGCAAAACCGATGCGCCATTAGTAGGCCTTTTTCTAGTAGTGATGTCTGGCCGGTATCAGGTTTTTCCATAAGAAATAGTTTATTAATGGACCATTAATGTATTGCTATACATCATAGATTGATATATTTTATTGGGTTACCAAAGATTGGTTGCTGAAAGCCAGAAGGCGATGAAAACCGGGGTAAATTGGTGGAGGTTTTGAGGTTGGGCGGTGGGGTGATTGGGAGAAAACTGAGCGAACGGTTGAACCTTATGTTCTTTGTAAGTAGTATAGCTAGATAGAGAATTGAGATTGATATTGATTGAAAAATAAGAACCGTTCTCCTCGAAGACATTTTATGTTGAGTACTTTCCAATTTGAAGCCATATTAAGTGTGTTGGGTGTCATGTCATAATCTGGTGTCAACACGTGCTTGTTTGAATTCTTCATAAGTTTCACATCCGAGCTTCGTTTTGGACCATCTTCATATCTATTTTGTCCATCTTAGGGAAGACGATCCAATGGCGACCTTGAATATTCAACATAATCTCATTTTGATATGGTTACAAGCAACTCCTTGCAATTCAGCATTTTTTTGAGTGTCACAGTACACGGTATCCATGCGTATTAAACTCAATACCCATGAATTGAAGTGAGAAGTAAAATAAAATAAAATAAAACGAAATGGGACAAGGTAACTAATTTGTGTACTATTAACTTTTATTGCAGTGTACTATTAACTCCATGTTGACCCATGGGACAAGGTAATTAATGTGTGTCAATGCCTTGAGCTTAACAAAGTTATTAAAGCATGTCAACGCCTTGGGCTTAGCAAAGTTAGTTTTGACGAGTTCTTTGGGGTAAGTGAATGTAGCTAAGTCAAAGAACAGATCTGACGATTTATGATCAAGAGCGTCTTCAAGTTGTGGCACTTAACAACCAAACCACGATGAGCAAGTATCTCGCTCGCCGACGGACCTAAAACAAAAATGACCCAAGTTGTAAAATATTATTATTAGGACATTAGGTTTGTGCCTGCACATTGCCGTATGACCCATGTATTTTTTATCACAGTAAAACAACCATACGGAAGAAATCTGGATGCAAAACAAATAGACAAAATAAAATAATACTCCCTCTGTAAACTAATATAAACTATTTTGGTTTTATAAAACATAACATTGTGTAATTTCTTAAACAGGGAAAAACAGTACAGTACGTACCTGTGTGATTGATCTGCTTTATTGGGTTACCAAAAATAAGGAATTGAGTAATATTTATTTGTCGACGGACCAGAAATTTATTGTATTTATTAAGTTATCAAAGATGCCTGACCACTATCAGGTTTTACCAAGATAATTATACCTACAGTGCTTGTAGTCTTAGAGCATCTCCACTCGCAACCCAACATGCCTCAGGGCTCTTTTTTAGCGCCGGCGGCGAAAAATCGGCTCAGTCCGCCCCCAGGTTCTCGTATGTCGCCGGTTTGGGCCAAAATAACAGCCGGCGAGCCCGAGCCAAACCCATCCCCCCGGGAGTCGCCGGGGGCGCCGACCGAAGCGAGAAGGCGCGTGGGTCCACTCTATCGGTGAGAGGCTGGCCTTTTCCCGCCGTTTCCCCACCTTTCCCTCCATTTTCCCTTTGCTTCCCCCCTCTGCCCCTCTTCTCCCGCCATACTCCTCCCTCTCCCCGCCATCTGGTCGCTGTCCCGCCATGCCGCCGAAGAAGTTTTTGGCCCCTCGCGCCACAGCCCGGGCTGCTAATTCCGCCCAGGCGAAGTAGAGGAAGCCGAGGGCGCCGATGGCAAAACCACCGGGCATGTCGAACGCCAAGTGGAGTGCGGAGGTTCAGCGCCGGGAGGCTGTTACCACCGACAAGCGGAATAGGCTCAACGCCAAGAAGGCCCGGGACGCGACCACGTCAGCGGCGGAGGAGGAGGAGAGGGAGGAAGAGGAGGTCGAGCCGAGGAGGAGGAGGAGGAAGAGGAGGTGGAGCCGGCTCCGGCGAGGAAAGGGAAGGTGAAGAAGCGGGGTGGAGGGG